>NC_134934.1:15166969-15470000 GCF_051020765.1 Lasioglossum baleicum
ATTTCACAAGGCGCATAGCCGAACTTTCCAGCCGAGATCGCTATTGATAACGCAGGAGAAATCGTCCCTCTTACCACGCATGACAAGTAGACAATTAATAACCAATAAGTCCAGCCGTGTCGAAATCGAGAGATCGTAGATTAAGGACAAATGACTAGGAAAAAAAATGTGGACCTCCGGTGTTCGGAGCTTTAAATACACGGGGTGATTCACCTAAACCGACGACCTCGAAATACTCGTTAACTACTCGTTACACACGGAAATAATTACATTCCACTGTTTACAGACGACTAATCTTCCCTTGCAACAATACAAGATTAAAACTTGCACTCCAGTTTCTACGTGACTACATGATTTCTACACAAATCAATTTTTATTGAATAAAATAACTGATTCGATGCAAAATAAATATTTGAGACTGTAAGTATATTAATAATAATTTGTGGGGTGAAATTTTGGGAATTGATGGATTTGAACTGGTTGAACCGTCATACTTATTCGATCTCATTCAACAAATAATTTATGTACATTCTGTGATTGATGTGATGGAAATAATTTACAGGAAATTCAATTTAATTCTTGTCATCAAAGATTCTTCTTCAAGTTTATAATCTACCCTCCGTGTTAAATGGTTCTTTTGACAAAGAAGTAAAAGAAGCCGAAGGGAAACACTTTCGTTACTGCATCCGAAGTTGCATTCGATTTCCATATATTATAGACGAACACCAATTCGAACGTAATCATGAAATGAGCAATGTTTCTAAGAAATGTGGTTCAAGGATTCTCCAGCGCTTCGAGGAACGATAATTCATCGGTGAACACGTCGACGTAAAAACGTCGTAAACCTTACAAAAACTTGTACGCACGTAAAGAAGTGATTAATTGTAGATTCAACAATCTCAACAATGTCGTTTCTACAAGCGATCCTCTATAATTATAAAACTATTCAGAAGTATTGACTATTTCATACCGACTCGTAGTTTCTTAAACTTTGGGATTAATTGCTGATGATGACACCGTGAGGCTGATTTATGGGGGAATAAAAGACGATGACATATTTTGAGCATTTTTCTATAATGTACCTTATAGCTACATGTATAATCATCTTTTTAGAAAATCTTTAGAGAGACATTTTAAATGATTTCTGTGCTTGATCAATATTTTGAGCATTTTTCTATAATGTACCATATAGCTACATGGATAATCGTCTTTTTAGAAGATCTTTAGAGAGACATTTTAAATGATTTCTGTGCTTGATCAATATTTTGAGCATTTTTCTATAATGTACCTTGTAGCTACATGTATAATCGTCTTTTTAGAAAATCTTTAGAGAGACATTTTAAATGATTTCTGTGCTTGATCAATATTTTGACTGTTTCTCGATAACGTACCTTAGCTACATGTGTAATCGTCTTTTTAGAAGATCTTCTATTTCGACGATCAAATAGTAGCAACGCAAAACTGCTGGAGAGACATTTTAAATGATATACGAGAATCAAAGAAGTTGATATTTTTAGGAACGGTGCGCGTGCTTGATTAACATTTTGGCTTTAACTGTCTTTTTAGACTACTTTTAACTGTCTTTTTAGACGATCAAACAGTGGCAACGTAACACTGAGAGACATTTTAATTGTAAAGTACTGAGGAGATCATTTAGCCGATTTACTTCAACTACCGATGGAAAAGTCGTTGGAGAAACATTATAACCACTTGACCATAAAACATGAACAAGATCATTTAGCCTAGACTATATTGATTAACGATCAATTTAGACTACCAGCACACTCAATAAACCTCGACGATAAAATCTTGAGTGGACCACTCCAGTTTCCGAAACTAGTTTCCCAAATCTGCGAATTCGTTATTCCAGGGACGTCACGATTTGAACACGTGCTATGATAATATGATTTCGAACGATCACACACCTCGACCTCGATCACCGTGGTCATGTCAACGTGCGGCGCGTAACAGAGCGCCAGCTTGTCCGCTGTCGGCGCTTCCGTGCGCGGCGGGAACATCCCTAGGATCTCCAGTTTGCCGGTTCGGTCGGCGTGTATCCGTCACAGTCACCGTTCAATCCCGTTCCGTGAACCACTATACCGCCACACTATATTCCCCTGCACATCACACGCGCACGGTGTCAATCTCGCACTACCTCTCGACTGGGAATCGTTAATCACGGATCGAGGCACTGAACACTGCTGATCACTTCCGGTCTCCGAGGGCTCTCCGAGCCTAGGAAACGCGACTGAAAATCGTCGGATGGGATTCAAAGGAGAACGCACTAGTTTCGGCAAGGGGTTAGACAGGGGAGAGGGACTTGTGAAGACTATGAAGAGACAGTTAGAGAGAGAGAGAGTGAACTAAATGAACTAGAGGAGCAAGGTGACTCCAGACGAGGAGGGTGTGATCGATGGAAGGGTGCGAGGATGTTCCGAGGACGCGTGGCCCGTCGCTTGTGCGACGAGCGATCGGTCTCGCGGTGATTCGAACATGTTAGCCGATTGATGATCGCGCATCAAGGTGCCGCGGCGAGTGGGTGGCATCGATGCATCCGGCGAGGCAAGGCGAGGCGATCAGCCTTCGAGAACGAATCGACAGGCGATCGGCTTGCGAGAATGAACAGAGCGGACTGACTCGCACGGCGGATCGAGTCGCAAGCCGGTCCGCGCAAAACAGGAGAGGAACAGCTGATCGGCTGATTGAGCGGTGTGTTGCGGCCGACCGACTGAACCACGGGGACGACGCCGGACCGTACGAAAGTATAGCTAACAGCTCGTGTCTCGTGTGCCAGCACGCCGAGGACGAAATGGGAGGTGGCACTCGGTGTATGCTCTTACCGAGAGCTACTACTACCACTACTAGAAGCTACTACTACTACTACTAATACTACCACCACCATCCGGGACCGGAGGAGAACGACGACGACGCCAGCTGCACCACCACCATCACCATCAGACGCCACCACCACCATCACCATTCGCCACCACCACCTTCAACAGTTTCCTACCCTACCACGGATAGGATAGGAGAACGGAGAGGTACCGTACACTCCTCTACTGTACACGCGTACAGACGACCGAAATTTCGCCCGAGGATAACACTGCCACCACGTGCAACTGCTCCTAGAGACGGCCCCCACCAACAGTCGCTACGGAGGATCAGTGCCACGAGGGGACGATCCACGACCCAGCGAATCGGAGAGATACCCCACGACGCTGCCGCGACGCACGCCGACGGTGCACGATGCAGATCCTGCGACGCCAGACGTCCCACAGTAAGGACAAACCTGGCATAGCTCATTACTCGTTTGTGTCACGGTGTACGGTAAATTCCTTTGGCAAGAAATGCATAAATATTGTTAACTCTATTTTTATTTATTAGTTGTATTGTTAAGTTTCATTTTCTGCGAATAATAATTTTCTGAATAATTTTGTTGTGCCGCGTGCCGCACTCTCTAGAGTGGCAGAAATCGAATAATATTATACATAAATACACAAATATCCGCAGTCTATTGATTACGAACGAATCAAATTTCATTTCATTTGAAAAGAAAGGCTGTATACATTGTAGAACAGTGCTCGCCAAGGTATATGCATTCTTTTTACGTTTAATAAAGTAGATTTATGTTTTGTATAAATTTTCATCGATGATTTCATATAATCTAAAAAGTAGCCAAGATTAAAATATTATCTATTTCACTCCAGTTTGTTGCAATTCAAGTAGAAAATGTTTATCTCGCATAAACATGTTACGCTGTCTGCTTATCAGTGAGAATAGGATTTTATTTGGTACCACTTTCTCAAAATTCGTCTACAAAGATTGAAAGTTTCACAAAGATCCGCAGTCTGATTATCATTTACACGGAACAAAGAGCAAACAAACTGGATTTATCGATTCGACAGATAGATCGAACGATTAGTCATTGGTATCATGAAATTCGGATTACATGTAACATACGAGATGCAATTCATCACTCTTGCAAAAGGACAAACGGTGCTGTCCTACAGTATAATCTCGAGCGATACACTCCGTTAGCGACAAGATGCGTTTGTAATATCTAATCAAGTTAATTTCCCCGGGAATGAAATATGTTCGCATAACTGGTATAACGACCGCGTTAAATTTCTAATCTTTTTATCAGTAAAGAGGAGGTGTGTCGAAGATAATTTTGCAGAAATTCGCAAAGTCGGCGCGTCCGCGGCTTAGTCATTCCAGTTCTCGGGACGATCAGGTAGCTCGTACGTTAGCAATATTTATCGCTCGTCCTGCGATACGAGATTAGATCGTGACACCCGATAACACCTGGCATCGTTATCGGATTCGGGATACGTTTCGCGGCGGGAGGCGCGACGCGACGTATTAATTAAACGCCGCCGCACCGCGCCGCGCCGCCAGAAACGCGTCCCGAGTGTTCCGAACCGCTTTTCCGTCAGCGTTCATTCATGCCGCGAGCCGCCATTAATTTGCAGGATGAAAACGGGCCGGCAAAGCAACGCTATAGGTCGTCGGCATACGCGGGGCGTAATTTATGCCGATGTAAATTCTGCCGCGTAATTACGCCTCGGAACGCCATTCACGGTCCGCGACCAGTCGACGACGACGCGACACTGCGAAAAGACGCGCGACAAAATCAACCTCCTCGCAATCGATACGGTAATCCGCGGTTAAGTGTCGCTGAAATTCCCTCGGCTAGGAAAAGAGTCCACCTTTCAGCATCAAGAACCCCTCTTTTTATAAACATGTAATTATTTGATCTATAATACTCTTTATCTGGAATCGTAGCTAATCTAAAGCGTTAGGGTGAAGTGAACCTCGTTTCTCATCATAGTTGAAATCACATCGCAGTGTTAGGGACGTTTCCAGTGGTTTTTGTGCCGCAGTAATGAGCTTCTCCGTCACTTTAATGTACGTAATGCTGAGGGCTTAAATTTTTTATTGAAAAGGCTATATGACTTTTCACGATTTTATTTGAAATGTACTTTTCACCGTACAAAGAATGTTGAAAAATCGATAAAAATGGTAATCCGATGGTACATCCTCTCCGTAAACAGCACACAACTTCTTTTTTAACAGAAGCAATGCCATTTCTACACGAAAAACGAAATTACTTTCCGAACGATCTAAGGATGGTTTTATATTAAAAGACAATACGTGCATTTATCACAACGAATTTTCATTTAAGAGATTCGTAATCTAGTTACGAAAAATAAAATGTCTAATCGGACAGTATAGACTCTTCGATCGTGTTGGTCCCACGGACATCAACTGTAAAAACCAGCTTCTTGATTAATGACACGATGATTCGTTCGCAGGAGAGACGATAATCTCACGACAAGGTCCCGCCTTGTGTTGAACACGATTCAAGGAGAGTAGAGATATTCGAATCCATTTTCGATTTGGGATCGATGATCGAACCGATGGCGACTAGCTTTCGAGCAGTTGATTAATTTCGCCTTTCTTTCCTCGTCGATTTAAAAATAAATCCTTTGTACAATGGTTGATCGACAAATTAATTTCCTTCTTCGCTGATTTGCTTCGTTGATTGCATACTTCGATGATTGTGTCAAGAATAGATTCAAGAAAAAAGAAATGCTTTTTGAACAATGCATATTATCTTTCCTCGAACACGATTTTCAAGTATAGATGGCGACCGTTCCAGCTTTCGAACGGTTGATTAATCTCGCATTTCCTTTCCTCGTTGATTTCGAGCTGCACCGATCGCGGACAAAAAGAGGAAAAAATACGCAAGATAAAGAGGAGAAACGGAGAAAAAGGGGGGTATCACGATGGTCAGGCAGTGAAACGGAATAATGTTGAGCCTTCTGGCGCGAGCACGCCTCGGGCTACCGATCACGGATCGTGTTGTCATCGGATGCAACAAGAATTTACTGGGGCAATTGGAACTAGTTCGTTCTACCAAGTTTTCTATCGGGGATTTTTACGGTTTCGTATGGCGCCGTCCATCAGCGTGAACCGCGATCCGAGAAATCGGCAAATCCAAACGGAATCGTAAAGACTGCGCGTCGACAGGGAATTAGCTACGACGCAGAGCGCGGCAATTATTCGATCGTTTTAAATGCTTTACGGTCCCGTTTACGGACTCCTGACATATACTGCCGTTCAACAGTACACCCAACCACTTGTATATGTGTATGCGCTCGCGCCGATTCGCGAAGAAGCAGGTGGAATCAGATGAAAAATAACTGGTGCAATTTTATCTTCTTCGAATCGCCACGCCCCTTACAACAGTCATTTAATCTCGTTATTTAAAATCCTCGTTCGAGCACTTTGACAGTGCGACAAATTGTACATATTATTGTACAGTGATATATTCTATTAACATCCACTGTACAAGAGGAACTGTACGTTTTTATCTGAACAGTGAAAAACGAATTACCGAGGAACTCCGCTCCTTTCTGTCTTCTTCTACACTCAACGACTATTGTAACATTTAATTCTCATAAAAGTGCTGAAATTGCAACACCCTTTCACGCTTTAACATGAAATTAATTATACAGATACTTCTTTCAAGCTCAAGCAAGCTTCCTCCGAGTTGTAATTCCGTTTCTTCGGTATCAGCTGTTAATCATGCGCGGCAACCGGAACATTTCGCTTGTTTTTACTGCATTTTATGAAGGGTCTTGGGAAAATCTATCGAAGAACGAACTCGTGCGTCTCTAATTGCTACTTCCTAAAAGACCGATGTGTGATCGCCACACATTATTTTCAATTCATACATATATATCTAATTTAATGTACTGAATATAACGAACAACAATGGATTCCACACGTTGCAGCTGAACATTTTTCAATTGAAGATAAACTGTAGAGAACTTCTCAGCATTTCTACGAAGTTTCTCACGTTTTCGCACGTTTTTTTGGTAATCAGCGATTACCAATCGCGCAGCTGGAAGTCGTCAGATACAAAAAAAAATTGTTTAATAACGACTACATGACATTCAATCCCACGTTCACCTCTCTCCGACTAAAAAGGAACTGCCTAGACTTTCTCGTCGCTTCAACCGAAGCTCCCGACGACAAAAAAATTTGTTTAACAACCGTTTGGAAGATTTTCATCCGACGCATCTATTTGTATAATTTTAATAAACCGGTTATCAATTGGTGAGACGAATGAACACCTGTTTCTACTGCAGATTAGAAAGTGATTTAAACCTGTCGACTCGATTCCTCGTATAGAACAACCAGCGGTACTCATTTCAAAATTTAGAAAGTCGTCAAATTCGTCGCAGCCGCCGCCTCTCTGAATAATAGTATTTGCTGTGCTCGGAGTTTTTTAATAACTCCGTGGACGTCATTCCGATGCTTCCATTTCGTGTGCCACTTATTAATATCCGCCGTCCGCATTGTAATTTAGGTCGCAGCTTCTTCGGTTTTTATTTATCGATTGACGTGTCGTCTAGTCTCTCAAAAATGACGTTACTCCTATCTAGTGTCCCCTTTGTTTGACTTTCTAACTAGGCAATTTTTGGAAATTCGTTTAAAGGAAGATGCAAATTTTTTGGCGCAATAATAAGTATTTTCTCCAAAGTTAGGTAATAGAAATATACTATAGCCATCGCAGAAAAACGCAATACATTTTTGCAACACCACTATTGTCCCTGCGTTCATTGAAACATTGGCCGTGTCTGTCTATGAATCACTGTTTCTACTTATAATGCATATTGGTAAAGGTCGGGTGCTTTCTATGTCCCATAAACTAAATCACTGCCTAATCACCTGTGCCATCGAACCAACTGTTTCGCAAAAACGACTGGTATCAATGAATATAATTGAATCGTATACAGGGTGGTCTACGAAGCATCATAATACCCAAGCTCATTATAAGCGCTCGACGCAAAATGGTTGTAATACTTCGGAAATGGGTTCGTCAGATATTAAATTGTACGAAAGTTTAATAAAACGATGTAAACAGGTCATCAAACCAGGAGAATCGTTTAGCCATCCTAAGAGATTGCTACACGATGAATCAATTTATAACTGTACAGATATATTCCCCCGTTATTTATTACAGTATCGGTGGTTTCCAGTGGCACGAACGCGAAACGAGTATCACAGAATTCGAAAAATATGAATTTTTGATGCACGGGCCGTTGAATAGGTGCGCTATGGGAAGGAGCAGCGTGAGAGTAAACTGTCGATAAAGGAATAGCCGAGGTGGTAATCATCGGTAATCTTCAGTCCGTTACTTGTGTAAGAGCAGTAATTGCCACTGTTACGCCGCGGATTAGGTCGAAATGGTTGCAGCTGGTTGGCTCAAGGAACGTGTTATTTAGTCGTTCATTTAGGAACGATGTTCGATGATTCGCCACTCCGCGGCTCAATCGACCCCGACCAAATAGTTTCCTGCTGCCCCCGAGTTCCTAACACGCTGCAGCTTCTTACGAATCCGAACCATTTCTCGGATCTTCTTTGTTCTGAAGTACTGCAGCGTGCAATTTTCTCCGTCGATTAGAAAAAACGGGAGCCAAGTATACAGTTCATTCATTCTAATTTTAATTAGTTGGAAACGATACCTCGACGTTCCTAAATTCTCGCAATATTTTGACTGTTAGAAATTACATTTTTATACATGTAAATTCAATTGATCGACACAAGGGAGTTTCTTTCAAGAGTAATTAATTTAAAATATTCGTAATGGGTGAAATTGATTTACAAAACTCGAAATTTACTGTTCGAACATTTTTATGTAAATGTACATTCAGTTTATCGACGCTTAATGCTGAAGCGAGATTCTTTCTGCAAGGGAGATTCTTTCAAGTGTAATTAATTGGAAATATTCTTAATGGGTGAAATTGATTTGCAAAAATTCGAATTAGACATGTAAAAGGGTGAATTTGCGGTGTCAAACTTATATGATTGCTAGATTGAAACGGGTGTTTAGCAGGCACCAAAAATAACAGTTATTCTAAAATTTTCTACGATAAGAATCATTAATAAAAATTTAATTAATAATTAAATTTAAGATAATCTACACAAAATATAAAGAAAAAAATTCGAATGATTAAAAAATATCGATTAGTGTCCAAAATTTATTTCGATCGCTCATAACAGTTATCGATGATCGAATTTCTTTTCACTTGTTCATAATAATTATTGACGAGAAAATTCATTTCGGTTGCTTATTTAATTATTGAGATATCTACTCTTTTTCGGATGGAGCAAGCCTGTGTTTATTGAGAAGGTTTCATACAACAAGACGAATCAACAGACCATAAGAACAACACAAAATCTGTTTGTTGACTGTCTTTGTTCACGGACGACTCTGTTCCGCTCGGGTAAAACGTATCGGTATAGACGAAAATATTATAGATTACTGGGAAAATTAGAAATATAGACTCCCATATGTTTATAAAAACTGGCGTGCATAATTCACGCTGTGCCCGCAACTCAGGTTAGCGTTGAACCAGCCTTTTCTGCTCTAAAATTAACGCTAAATGATTTGCGATGTAATTTGTCAGGAGAAAATTTCGAAAAACTCGTGTTTGTCACATTAAATTTTGATTGTAGCAATTAATTTTATGAATAAAAACTTTATAAAACAATTGATTGCCTACCATTTGAAAGTTGTAAACTATTACACATTTCCTTCATCAATAACTGTTATGAGCGATCGTAATGAACTTCTCTAATTGATAACTGTTACGAGCGATCAAAATAAATTTCTCTCATCGATAATTATTGTGAGCGATCGAAACAAATTTCTCGTATCGATAACTGTTACGAGCGACCGAAATAAACTTCTCCCATCGATAACTGTTATGACAAATCGAAATAAATTTCTCTCATTGATAACTGTCATAAGTGATCGAAATGAATTTCTCTCAACGATAACATTTACCAACAAGAGAACAAACGGTTACTTATAATCCTTATTTGTAACAAATACGATTTTAGTCGATGAAATACTTGTTATTCCATGACTTTTTTTCTTTCTGGTTACAACAGTTAGGGTCCCTGGTGTTTAGTTATGTATTGGTGAAAATTTGCCGGTTCTGTGTGGATCGAGGGTAGCAACGAAGGATCTATCGCGATTACAATCGACGACTACAGAGATACGCGCCGGTGTGTTCGGGTATGAAAGGCACGTGCAAGTTGAACGAGGAGAGGACGAGCCCGAGGGAAGTCGAAGAAAGAGCTCTGGATGAAGATGGTGGGAGAGGGAAGTCGCTGAACGACATTCCAAGCGGACCATCCAGCGCCACCCAACGGTAACCAACGCATGACGCCCTTATCTTACCTCGTGTTACCGCACCTTTCCTTACGTTACCTTAACGGATCGGCCACGGTCAAGGAGAACGATGATTTCGGGTCCCGATTTACCCGTAAATCCCACTTTGCTTCTAATTCCCAACCCTTGATCGCAATCTTAATCCTTAGAATAATTATATATGATTTTTTTCAATTTATGGACATGAAATTGATATAATACCTCGTATCAAATTTATAGTTATTGATTAGATACTAACATACTTAACAATGCGAACCATATTATGAATAATGGTACAGCAATTTCTGGGCACCTCTGAGTCACCCTTCGACTGCTAAGGGTTAAGAATAATTTATTGATTTAATTTATCTAATTTTTATTCAATATTATTTTATGTTTTAATTACTTTTATACTAGATGGACGACATTCCAGGCGAGCGATTATTTTTAGTGACCCGTTGCAGTCGGAGCTATTTTAACTTGAAAATTAAACATTTTTGGTAACTCTGTGGGTTAACACTACATTTTGTAACAGGACCAAACCCACACAAATGAAACAAAGATATATTTGTGAAAACATTAACCACCTTTTAATCTGGTTCGCGGAGGGTTAAAATCAAAATTCATGAAAATGATCAGAGCTAGCAGAGACAATAAAAATGTACGATAGAAACAATTCCATAGAAAATGTACGACATACGCTAACAAAGTTGTACAAACTTTTAAGTACACCGTAACCGAATGTTTTACGTAAATAACAAGTCTCGTTTAATAATTACGGTTTCTGGAAGCTTGCCCATGCGAGGATTTATGTGTTCCCGTAGCACACGAAAATAAAAGTTCGCCTAACAGCACTCGGAAGAATGCAAAGTAACATAAAGTTTGCGGCAGCGTGGTGCCGCACGAATTCTTCGCCGGCAACGCAAGGCTCCATGTATTCGAACTCGTTCGATGGAAACTGTATAAGCAATTAATTTAAACTAGCGTGTAGTTATGTACTCAACTTAAGAATCCCATATATCGTAATTCTCCGTTGCAATAATAATTTGGTGCCCGACCCGGTGTAGGAAGTAGCACCGACGTGTACGTGGGAAGAAGGTCACTCCGCGAAGTTGAAGCCACTTCTTCGCGGGCCGGCTCTACACGACGTGGTTGAATTAGGCTTTTTGTCGGGGAACGAGGGTGGTGGGAGCTAGCAGCATGATTTGTAGAAATGCTTCTTGCCGAGGATTGATTTTCAGTTACCCTATCGAGCCTCTTTCTTTTCGTAGCTAACTGTATTATACGCGGAAGAAAATTGGTAGCAGATGTAATGGCTTATTGCGACCGCAAGATCGATTCTATTTTGTTCGTTGCTATCGCTATGGAAAATGCTCGTGCGGATTTTTTGGCATACCGCAAAACATCGAACCGCGACGTTCTTTTTATCTTTTCAGATTGATTTTTTTAGACGAAATTCAGAACTTTCAAATAAGTATTTGGTGTACATCTTTCACAGCAACGATTATGATTGGATTCTTTTTTACGAGAACTTGCTTGAAAATACTTTATTTGTAAAGGTTGAAATTGATTCGCAAAAGTGTGAATTTAGAGAGCAAAACCTGTGATTTTTTTAGACGGAATTCAGAACTTTCAAATAAGTATTTGGTGTACATCTTTCACAACAACGATTATGATTGGATTCGTTTTACGAGAACTTGCTTGAAAATACTTTATTTGTAAAGGTTGAAATTGATTCGCAAAAGGGTGAATTTAGAGTGCAAAACTTGTAACCGAAACATAGTAATATTTCCTGAAAGTCCACCGGGTTCACGGAGAAAGTAGAATTGATTTTTCGAATAAATAACGAATGTTGCTGGCACGTTTAGTGACCCGAAACTTAACAACAAAAGTTTCGACTTTCTTCCCACAGTTGGCAACGGATGTTCCACTTGGACGCTTTTAACACCTGCGCGTTTAATATCGTGTTCTACGTATTCGGAGATAGTCGAATTTTTTGCAAATGGAATTGCAGCTTGTTTGCTGTTTCACATTGCTCACCTATTAACATCTCTCTGGATTTGCGTGGCTCCTGTGGCCCCGGTGAATGTAAGTGCGTTCTGCGTGCTTCGAGTGTTTACACTCGCGTCTATGAGTACTTAACCCATTCACGTATACACAGCATGCCAATTTCTCTACTGGGTCTACGGGAATTACTGTGGTAGAGGTTTGATCGACTATTTAATATGAAATACTGAACGAGTGAACTCGCTCAGTGTTTTAAACCATCGAGCAAAGAGTAACAAAAAGATAAAGAAAAATCACTTTTGAAATTTTCTCTCTACCTACATTTTTATGTTGTTTCGCAGATTTCTCTTACACGATTTAAAGAAACGAATAAACGAAAAATGGCAGGTGGTCAATTTATGGAGAAATCAAGTTTGTTGGTTCTCTTTTTTGTTATCTTTTCGTTTCAGGAAACGCAGTTTCTTGACCATCGCCTAAAGTGTCGGCAATCAGCCAATCGAGATTTATAGCCCGGCCAATTACAGTGATTGCGCAATTAAAAGAATGTTAATTACGTTGGAGGGAACTAATTTATGCTAACAATATGAGGACGTTTATACTCGCCCTCGGAAGGGAAGTAAAGTATAAAATGTCAGTCAGTTAAATTATTATGGGCGGCGCTGCTCATAGCACGCCTTCCCTCCCACCTATTAATTGAGTTAATGATTTGCTATGACATTTATAGTACCTACCCCGCGAGGGAGCGATCATCTTCGATAAATAAGCATCGACAGTTTCCTTTCCGTAAGTGTGATTGAAAATTACTTGTCCTCGGAATGAATGATTTCGCGTAACGGTTAAAGACACGGTCGTGTTTAATAATCGTCGAGGATCGATAAATCCCCATCCTCTTTTTATATTTAATTGTGAACCAAATACATTTTAATATCCGGCATGAACTTTCGAGACTATCGTACGTAAATTACGAGGAAGTGTAACGCTAAATTAGTATGCACGGTTTTTATATTCGGAATAATCGAGCACGATGCGGCCGAACCATGCGGAACCGAGTGCACCGTTGCCAATCGGTAATAAAGAAGCGTGAGCAACAATGAGCAACAACATTCGCAGTGGTTTTATGAATGCCGACCGGTGGCTACTCGAACGATATAAATGCGCTCGAATGCACTTCGAGCCCCGCCCACTTTTTCGATCGACCGACCTTTACTTACGAAGTTTGTGCTCGACTTTTTACTCGAATGTTTGATTAACCGAAATATACTGCGATCCCTCGATGCTGATTTTTTACGGAAAAGTAAATCGGAGTTTTTGCACGAGATCGTTCAAAGAAAACCGCGTCGACCGGTAATTAGTTGGAGGACTCGTTAAACCGAACGAAAAATACACTTTCAATTAAACCCGACGAGGCATGCAGGCAATTCATTTCGTTTATCGCCGCTGACAATGGTAAACGGGGAATTAATCAATGCGGGTTTTGCAAATCAATTTCGACCGTTTACAAATACAGTATTTTTAAGTAAGTTTTTTTGGTATTTTAAGTAAGTTGAAATTTATTGTGAAGAGAAATTCACAATTTATCAAATACTTATTTAAGAGTAATTACTAAACTGCGAATCTTTATGCATTTATGGCTTCTCAACATTTTCAAAAAAAACGTGGTAAAATGCCAGAATACATGCTTCGATAGAATTTAGTCAAATTTTGATATATTCGAGATCTACAAAGGCTACCACCACTGAAAATAATATTTTCAAAAATTGCAAATTAAATTTGATTCGCGAATTTAGAGTGCAAAACTTATAACCACAACTTAATCATAAAGACACGTGTTCGTGTTGTAAGAACAGAGTTCTATTTCCCAGGAGAATATGTTTTTCTATTATTGTACCACCGTGACCGTGATGTTATTTGCACAATTGCTCATCGATCGTCTGAACACCTTTGTCCTGGTAGAATCAAGAGACTCAGTGAGTCACTGTACGCTCGTACATCGTTCGCATTTCAGAATTCCCAATCTACGTCAGTTAATAATTTTCTGCGGTTCATTATGTAATGTTGTGTACACCGTCGATGGCGTGTAGGTTAAACTAATTACGTTAATTGGAACACGGTTACACGGGACGAAATTCCCGAGCGGTTAATCTGCAGATAGGCTGTTCCGAACCACTTTAAGCTGTTTATCGAATCCGAACCTCTCTCCCAGATATCCGTTTCATTAAGAAACTCCAATTTATTACTGGGAACACGTTGTGCGTATCCGATCGGATCGGTATCATAAAAATCCTGATACAAACCCGAAATCTTTTTCTTCTCGGGAACAAGAAGTCTCGTATTCATTCACGTTTTATGATTCTACCAACCGCAGGTCGAGATTATTTTGTTTAATATGCAAAAGCGCCGCTTGCAAGTCTGTTATGCTAAATCAAAATTGCCTGCATCGATCGCACGGCACTGAAATCAAACGAAAATTTCATTCCTGAAACCAGTGAACCAAACGACTAGATAGTAAAACATAGGTAATAGTTCTATATGTACATATTTCTTAAGAATTCATTTTGCCTTCGCTGTGGCAAGAACGATGAAGACGTATGCACTTGTAGATACAGGCATATGTAATTTCCAGGTAGCCAGTTACCTATCAAGTCATCCTGTAACGTAGGTAATGCGAATTTCATTTCATAAAATGGAAAGTGAAATACAAAAACATAACTACAACCATTAAGCCTCGATATATCAACGTATTGGTTGTGGAAAATCAGGGAAAGTTTATACTAGAAGACTAATGGTCGTGATTATCAGACCGGGAATTTTATACAAAATAAAAATTGTCTTCCTGAATTGCAACAACCTCGAGTGAAATAGAAAATTATCTTCATTCTTAATATGTTTAGTAGATCGAAAATAAAACATTCTAAAGTTTTCACCGTTTTAAACGACACTTCCTCATGTTTCTCATTAATGCATAGAATCCGCTGTCTGGTTATAATAAAACTGTGTTGGTGCGATTGGAAACAGGAGAAAGATCAAGATGATTTTTCTTTCGTAGAATTGATGCGAATTTGTTGATCTAAACCCAACCACAGGAACAAGGAACCAATCCCTGGGCCGTACGTCAAACGCAACGAGCTGTTCGCGCGATCAATCACGCTCGCCTAAATCGGTCGGGGCCTCGATCTCGCCTGTGATCTGACAATCAGGCAGGCGGGTACTTTCTCGCTTGTTCCCGAAAAACCGTCGATGACCGCATTTCATGAGTGGAAGGGTTCGCAGAATTCGAACTGCGCGGGTCCGGGGTCCGTCGACCGCGGTTCTCTAATTACGAGCCTCTCGAAGATAAACGATTTCTTCTTCGATCCGGCGTCGCTAATGGCTCGGGATCTTCGGCAAATAAAAGCGGCGATGAAAAAGAAGCACGGTGTTGATCGAGTGGGGAGAGGGCCATCGACGAGGGAGAGGGGAGAGATCGGTGAAGATCGTTCGACAACAATGATGTTCACCGTTAATTTGAGTGGACGAGTGAATCGGCCGTTTATCGTTTTGCCGGTGTGAAGGCCGTGAACACGGCGGAACGCACGCGTGTGTGTACAGGACACGTAGCCGTTGTGGCAAGAGGCGAGAGAGTCCGGTCCAGAGGGTTCAAGCTAACGGGACCGAAAAGCCGATCGTAAGCAAGGCTGTGCGAGCAGCACGTTTCGCACACCCGCGCGAAACACGTACATACACAGGCGCGCAAGCACATAGACAGAACGTGCACGTACGCGCCCGCGCAGCCCCGGGAAAAAAAGTTTTTACAGTCCTGGAACGTGTCCACGACTAGCGTCACGGTGATACACGATATATGTATGTATACGAACTACTGTGCTCGAGAGCCAAGCGCTCGTTCCAATCCACGGTAACAGCCCGAGGAGCGGCCGAGCGCGAGCGGTGATTTCAATGCTCGGCCAGGCGATGCACTGTGGTCCACGAGCCGCGAATACGTCGCCGAACTTCCATTTCTCAAGTTTAACCCCTTGACGGATTTTAACGAGCCACACTCGTCGTGAAGATCTCAAACGAAGTCTAACAAATATGAATGTTGCGCCTTTCTTTTTAGATTAAGTCAAATCTGATTCGTTCAAGCAATAAATGTAGCTTTATAAAATATATGAATTTTCTTTTCCCTTCTACTAAATAAAATATTGTTCACATTATTAGTAGACTGCGGATGTTTATGGAATTTTCAATTTTTGTAGGCAAATTGTAGGAAAGTGGGAACCATGTAAAATCTCATTTTCAGTTCTTTGTAGTTTTGAAATTAATAAAAATCGTACTAAATTCTGTGGAATTTTATGTTCCAGCATTTTTTGAACATTTTTAGAAGCCTTAAATGCATAAAGATCCGCAGTCTAATTATTAGATATGTTGTTATTAAACATTTAAGTATTATATGAGGCATTACATCAATTTCGTATTTAACAAATCTAAAAGATCATTGAGAACGGGAATATTCTCTGTCGTAAAGAAATGTTTAATTTTCGAGTTGAAATAGCTGCGAGTGCAAAGGGTTAAAAATTAACAACAATCTCCCTCTACACAAGGGAACTCTTTGAAACTAGGAAATTGTAAATATTAGTAATTTCAGATGAAATCCCTTCCGAACGAAGAAATCGAAAATATTAGTTATTTACGAAAAATAACTTGTCTCCAACATGAAGTGACTCTAACGAAAATTCCTCGCGATAACTATAGAACTATCCCTATCGTATCGAAACACCGTTGCATCGAGTCGTCGTCGTTTATTAATTGCAGCATGTGCATTGTAAATGAAAATGTCGCGCAAAGTTGAAGGGTCCCGACGTGATTCGCTCACGAAGATCGGATCTCTATTAGTCGCGGGAAAATGTCAGAGCCTGGACGTTTTCATAATTCGCGCACGTGTGCGAGCGATCTATTGCGCATGGGGCGGGATCGCGAGGTCGCCGAGAGTATATGTCCGCGCCACAATGTTGAACGGCAAAGTGTGACTCGGGGTTCAGTTTCGAATTTATCAGTCGGACATCTCGTAACGCAATACAAATGGTACTTCCCCGATTCGTCGCTACGTAAACGCCATAATTAACGTTTCATGACCGTCAGAACGGGCATTAATTATACGGTTGAAACGCTATTGCTTTATTATTCCCTCCATCGCGCATCGGGTTTGTTAATGTGAACCGCCGCGGCGTTCATTCTTTTATTTTTCATCTTCTCTCGATCAAAGACAGGCTAACAAGCAAAACCCTTAAATCCCTAGCGACAGGTGTATAATTACAGCCTGCGAACAGACCGTTTACTAAACTAATTTCAAATTATTATTAAAGCCTATGCAAATGTTTGACGTTACATCAAAAGATTATCCCTCGGGACGCGCCACGTGTCCCAGCATCTCAGAAACACTCTCTGGTCGGTCGTCTCTATCGATTTTGACTAATAGCAAACATTTTTTTCTTCGCTCCTTTCTCTTCTTGCACAGTTATTCGTTGCTGTAATCTTGCTACGGAGATTCCGGTGTCATTATCACGAGCCTATTAACGCGTTCCGTGCCGTTTTTGCTCGATAATTAAACAAACTTATGTGGTTTGTTCTATGCCGCAGTTTTTGTTATGCCTCGTTCTTTTGGTAGAAATATTATTGTACAGTGTTGAACTGGTTATGAGATATATGTTTTGTCTTGAATGGACAGTTACGTCATGTTGTTTTCAACGTGAAAAGACTATCAATGGGTGAAATGAATTTTTATTTAACTACCGCTTCCTCCAATCGATGCAGAATATTTTTATTTTGCATAATGATGCACAGTCATTTCGTTTCCTCACGGGAAAATGAAAGCCAACTTTTTACTTTATCTTTTGAGATTTTTCAGGCAACATACAGATCCGAGGCTTGAACGTCCATTTTTTATTAGCAAAACATTGAATTGTACGACTTTTTGCTATGTCATTTGAAATGAAATTTGCACCGCATGAAAAAATATTGAAAAAAGCGAAGAATGGTAATGGCAATCCGATGGTACATCCTCTCCTTAAACAGCACCAGTGAAAAACACAATGCAAGCCATCGTTTTCTGCGGAATCCGTTCTATCGAACCTTTTTTTGCCCGGCTCGCAGGTCAACGGCCAGCTGATGAATCGCTTCTGTTGATTAAAACACGGGCACACGGGATGTTAATTTGCCGCCGAGGGGCACCGTTTATGCGCATAATAATTATTAAACGGGAAACCAGATGAAATATACGCGGACGCGTTGTATCTCTATTGGATTTGCAGTGACCGGTACACTGGACACGATTTATTCCACGCTCAATCACCAACTGTCTACAAGGAGGACCGTCTTATTCCAACAATTCCTTCTTTACAATTTCGATTAGCTACAGATTAGGAAGTGACTGTGTTCGGTTTCGATCAAGAATGACATTACGTCTGGATACCAACGATTTCCCGTACCGATCATTTATATATATCGTCCGGTGAAATTGTCTAACGGGGTTTTCCTATAGGTAACAATAAATTTAAACATTTTTACGAACGATTCTACTGTTCCAGCGACAGAGTCTACACCGGCGGTTTATTATAATTGTAAAAGAACGAACAGCGAGCGGATATCTGCAAAATAAAAATACTCGTTGGCTTCCTATGCGAATTCTGTTCGACGAAGTGTAATTTATCACGATTGTATTCAACAGGGAAATAAGTGGAATGTTCGAACATTGTTTTTTTCGTCGGACTAAAACAATTGCCAGTCGGTAATTGCGTAACGGGGCACAGAAATTTTGAACAGACTCCGGTCGAGGGGGATTGAAAATGATTATTAACTTGATTGATAGCGTAACATGCGTTTTACGCGTTCCTCGAGTCACCTAAATTAATTCAACCTCGATATCCTTCTGCACGTCGATGTTTTCCATCGTCCCGACGATTCGTTCTCGGTAACCGTGCTTCAGGAACACCGTAAAATATTATCCTTTTGACAGAGGCGTACAAGCGAGGGCTAATAAATCAATCCAATTAATGACTACGGCCATTGCATCATCCCGCTTTGCTCTCTTCGAGCCTGCTGATCAAAAAGATAGATCTATGCGTCTAGCAAACAGTGCGCGTATGGATATTTATTACGGCACACCGACGTCGCCAGTTGACTAACAAAAATCCTCTGGATAAGAAAAAGTGCGAGGAAACAATGATTTAGAGTTAAAGGATCTCAATCGAGTTCAATATGTTGGGTTGGCAAGAAAGTAATTTCGGTATTTTAAGGTGAAGTAAAACACCGTATTCTTTTATTCAAACGATGAACTTTAATCGATAAATTCTTTTGTTATTTATTCTTTCTGGCAAAACATCATCGAACAAAAGGGAAAATATCTTATTCATTAAAGCTCATTACTATTTCACTTTATAATACCGAAATTACTTTCATGCCAACCCTATAGCGTGTAGATAAAACACAAAAATATTTTGTTTGTCTTATTGGTATATTTCAAGAATTAAATTGGACCATAGTTCACAATGAATTCTAGAAAAAATGTACTTTATTGTTTGGGGGGTGTTCAATCAATTCATACCTTTTCTTGATTTTTGCAAGTAATTCATGCACAGACTGCGGGTCTTTATGCAAAATAAGAAATATTCCTCATTTCAATCATTTTACCAGGTCGAAATTTTCGTATTGTGTCAAGCTGCAGCTATTTCTGACATAGGTACATGAATGCATAAAATCCGCAGTCTACAATAGCTGCGTCGAACGCGTTAATCCGATACGACGTCAATTTTCTAGACAGCTGAACAATATGCACGTTCGAGCGCACGTGGTGCCTAATGCATGAGCAATGGATCTAGAACCAAACATTCGCGGTGGCGAGAGGCGAAGGTGCATAACGCGACCGGCATCAATTAGATCGTGTTATGCTAATGTAGTTCGCGTGTATGGTTCGAAATACGCGGCGGAGCACCAATCATCTCGGTACCCACAGGATCGGAACCTTGTAGGCGGTCGACAAGGCTCTGTGCACGCAGGTTCAAAGCGAACGGCAGGTGCAACTGGATACGTGAACTTGTTATGCGGAAGAACGGGAACTGCTACGAACATAATTGCTCTACCATCCGATTTCCTGCTAACCCCACATTGTTACGAACATCTAAATTCGAGTTTTAACCCATAGCACTCGAGTGGTGACTCTGAGGCGTCGCTAAAAATTGCTCTATGTACTATTATTCGACATATTCTTTACATTATTAAATAAGGTGGAGTGGGGTAAGTCCGTCTACGGGGCAAGTCCGTTAATTGGTTATTTTTATTATAATGTGAACGAAATTTCTCTAGCTTTGTATTTATTAATGTAGCATAAGTTAGTATGATCTATTCTAGATAGATGTCGCCCAAGAATAAAGGGGTTTTCCTCGCTTAAATCAACCAATGCCAAACAGTCACGTGCGAGGTACACGTACAACTTTGAGGTAACCCTGAACGTGCAATAGTTTACAATTTTTATTAATATATATTCTGTGTTATTTTAGGTAAGTACAACAGATATTGATGTAGATTTACATTAAATACACCGTTTTTATTGTATTTTTTAAAATTTGTTGAGAAAAACCCTAAGATGCTCTTGCCCCGTAAATATTACTACACGGGGCAAGTGCGTACTGTGTGGGTAACTATAAAACTAAACAATATATTTAATGCAATTAAAGGCATTTTGTAGCAGGCTTGATAATAATTCTTTTCTTGCCCCGTAGCACTTGAAACAAGGTCCGAAAGCATTTTTAAAATGATCATTTTCAAGCAAAATTAGAATCCTACATAATACTACAAGAACGTTAAGTTTTTACATACCAGACTGAAAATACATCATTCATCACCTTATGTTAGTATCTGATCGATTACTAAACATTTCTGTATTGTATGATTCATTATATCGATTTCATACTTACGAAATTTTAAAAATAATAGTGAATGGAATTATTCTAGGTCGGGCAAAATATTTAGTTTTCAAGTGAAAATAACTCCAACTGCAATGGTTTAATTTTTTGGAATTGAAGTAAGTCCTCTTCGCAGAACTGATTGGAAATGTCTCAGAATGAAAATATTCTAGATCGAACAACTGTTTAATTTTCGAGTTAAAATAGCTGCAACTGCAAAGAGTTAACACCGAACTTACCAAGAAGCGCAACACATAGAAAGCAAAACGGCTTCAGAAGATTTGGATGTGCTTAAACTTTCTTCTCGTTAGGTACGTTCTATGAAGAAGTGATTTCACCCGTTTCGTCTTCGAAGAAGTATCGAGTGAATGAAAAATGGAGGGTTTCGATCCTGTCGAACGAGCATGATCGTATGGAAGAAATATTCAAGCTTGTTCCTAGAAATGAAAGTCTAATCCGGCGAGTCATCCTCCGTCGGTTCTTCCAGTATGGAATCGTCCCTTGGTCAATAATATGAGGCACTGCAGCACACTCTATAATTTCAAACGATCGATTATGAATGTGTCTCCGTTCGTTCGACGGCTTTTGTGCAGGAATTAGCATTTAAACGACGAAACAGACACATTCTATAATTGCAACGACGTCTCGGCTTACCAGTTGTCACGGTACGGTGGAAAGAAACAGTTTCGACGAACAAGTGAGTTTGTATCAAACAACGAGAAAAGGTTATCTAAAGCTTCGGAGCCGAGTTTATTAACTCGATTCTTGAACGGTCGTCATCGCGGGAGCGCCATTCACGAACGACACGATGAATATCGGAGGAGTGGGACGAGCAAAAGTTCATGGTTAACACTTTTTCTTTTGATCGTGATAACACGATCGCCGCGCTGCGCCGCGCCGCTGCGAAATGCCAATAAAGACTGTTAATAACGAGCCCCATTACTGTATTAGGGGGGCTCGTCGATTGAGCGGGCTTATTAATCGTGTACAACGTTAATCGATTAATTGATCGATGTTTATTAATCCTCCGTGCGCCGGTATCTTGCTAATTAATTGCTTAGCCGAGATTCCTGTCTTTCTCGGCTTGAATGATGACTCCTTCGCTCGATGAAGGGGATAAGAGCTTGATGACAAGGGTTTCACATTTTTCACTTTTTCAATTCATAGTTTTTAATTGCGCGTGATCGCCGTTCACCGTGTATCACTTGTAAAAATTGATTGCCACTAAGAATGTTTAATGAACAAACGATCAATAACGCGAGGATCGAAACCAAACACAGAATGAACATATTAAAATGTGCTAAAGAATTAGAAGATTTCGAATGTAATTAAAATCGAGGCCGATTTTATTCCGTCGTATCTCGCACCACCGTTTTCGAACGCATAAAATCTGCATTCTAATGATTAGACTGCGGATTTTATGCATTTATGACAAAAATGGGTTCGTACAATTTAAAGCAGTGGACATGTAAAAAATATTTAAGCACATGAATGTATTAGTTTCAGCTTAGTAGTATAATTAAAAGGAGAATACAATTTTTATTTAGCTCCTGTGTCCTGCAATCAATGTAAACATATGTATTTTATTTTGCATAAAGATCCGCAGTCTACTAATGATAAACAACTAACCAAAACGATACGGCGAGGTAAAAACCTGTTTGCAGAATTTACT
The DNA here is from genome assembly GCF_051020765.1 of Lasioglossum baleicum. Classification (NCBI taxonomy): domain Eukaryota; kingdom Metazoa; phylum Arthropoda; class Insecta; order Hymenoptera; family Halictidae; genus Lasioglossum; species Lasioglossum baleicum. The sequence goes on from NC_134934.1 coordinate 15,189,813, forward strand.
GTATGTCGCGCCTCGATTTTACATTCACATCATCTGCAAAGTTACGACTAATTTCTGTTCGAATGAACCCGGCCAGTCACCCAGCAACAATTGAAAGTCGTTATATTTAGAAACAAGGCATTCGACCGGCCGACAATAACAACGATGATAAAATCGTCACGGTCGACAAACCACGGGATGAAAATACACGACAAGGGATCCCTTGTACCAATACGTCACTGATAGAAAAATATCTCGACCAATAAACACGGTCAACTTGACGCTGTATGATTTGTAGATCGCGTTAAAACGACGAGGCACGACGCGTGCGTGCTGTCCGATCGTGTGTTAATCCCTCCTCTAAATTTTCGAACCCCCTCAGCAAGAAGTCGAAGTTTGCGTGACGGCGATAATGAAGTACGCGTCATTTTTCCCTCGCCCGACAAATCGTCGCGCGAACGTCTTTCGCGACCTTGGGTCGCTTTTTGCATCCTGTTTTCTATTAGCGCCGCTTTCGAGACACTGTCACGCGATCCTGTTGACACGGAAGCGCAGACAACATCGGTTTCAACGTGGACAGATTAAGACTTATCTCCCACTCTACTCTCCACCTTCTACGACGCCGTTCCCCCACTTTCCGGCGGCAAGCCCGGTCACGTGACGCGTTTTGTCTTCGCTGTACATGTCACGTGAATAATCCGGTAATGACAGAGAGAGGGTAACTGTATTCCCCTCAATTCCCCTAGTGTGGCGATACTGATTGGTTGCACTAATTGAAACATTTATTCGTAAAAATTTCCGGATGTCGATATGCGTCCATAATCACGAAAGTGGCCTAATCATATATCTCTTGTTTCTATTATTATCTATGTTTTTATTATTAGATTAATGAAAATTTATTATGAATGTGAAATATGTCGTGTGAATCTTATAGGAAAATGTTGTTTCCAAAGTTTGAATTGACTCAGACCACTAAATGAATTCCACAAAATGTTGAAATAACAAGCACTATGTAAAGCTTCATTTTACCACGTTTTTATTAACTCGCTTTCTTGTCTGTCGATGAGCCGTCATTGCCGATGAGCTAGAGACTCGAAACTTTAAACATAGCTCAGAACTGGATGACAATGCAATATTTTGTCGGTTCCTCGATCGAACGTTCTAGATCTATTTAGTTCGGTTCAATTTTCGTACGATGAGGTAAACGGTCTGAACGCCCGCTGTTCGTTCTCGCAACCGCTCGCATTTCTTTTCGATATGCCAAACTGAAATAAACCTGAAATTTACTACATGGCTCTGATATAATCTCATCAAAATGTTTAAAATCGATTGAAAAATTTCACACACAGAAGACTAAAAAGCAGAAAATAATTATTTAAATGAAAAAGAATTTTTAAAACGGACTAAAAAGTATGTATAAAGTGTTTCGATATGGATCATCTTCAAGAGAATTCTGCGTCTGAAAAATACTGAATATTGTATCGAGTGCTTCACAAGATCAATAATAACCAACATCATTTTTCAGTGTACTTGCTATGTGTAAATTGTTTATAAGTGTATAAATTTGCAACTGAATTCCATGCTGGCGCGAACTAAACTGAGCTATGTGAACGTTAAGAGAGAACCAGTGCAAAAACAAAGTACAATATATTCAGTATTTTTCAGATGCAAAATTCTCTTGAAGATGATCCGTACTTGGATCGAAACGTTGAGAAAAATCTTTTAAATTGCAAAATTGCTTTGTCTTGATTTTGGATCGAACCTGTGCGCCGATAACAAACTAATTTCTATTAATTCGTTACGATCGACAAAACAGAATATTTAATTTGCTATGAAAATACTTGTAAGATTTAAAACGAAAAACGTGGGGCGCAAGCAGTGGCGCGTTAGCATATGGGCAACTTGGGCAAATGCCCGGGCCCCCAAGCAAGAGGGGGCCCCGAACACAAACCAAGATCCAAATTCTACGTTTTTCTCATAAAGTTATTTAGTAGGGGTTAGGGGCCCCGAAATTCTACTTTGCCCAAGGCCCCAACTAGTTATAACGCGCTACTGGGCGCAAGATAATGCATAGTAAGGAGTGTAGAATGTAGAATGTAGAATGAACCAGCTGACGTTGAGAAAACTCACACAACAGTTCATATCATTTGCAGTGCAATAAAATTGTTAGTGACTTAGGTGAACGATTCATGCATCAATTATCTATTGTATGCGCCCCAGGTTTTTCGTTTTAAATCTTACAAATATTTTCATAGCTATTAAAAATTCACAATCACAAATTTTCAGGACTATTTGTATGGGGTTAGGAATCTGTACAGTGCTAGGACAAATTATTTTATACTTTTTAGTCCGTTTTAAAAACGTGGTACATTAAAAATTCTTTTTTATTTAAATAATTATTTGAGATGTTTATTTTGCATAAATATCCACAGTCTACGCATTACGGACAATGGGACAATTGTCAGATACAAAGGTAGGACTCCATTTTCATCAATTTGCGCGATAAATAATGTTGGACCGACATGGTTCGAGCTGTTCACTCGCGAAACATGTATTCAGATAACAGAGAATTCGGGGTTGATACCGTGGCTACTTCGTTGACAAGGAGTTCTCGAATTTCGAGCGAGGATAAAAAGGAACAGTCCTCGTTTCAATGCCAGAATCAGGTACAGGTACCGCCCACGCGACTCGAAACAATGTTTCAAAGTGTCACCGCGGTGGTAGAGATCTCGTTCGATCGGTGGACCGAGCCGAATCCGCCTACTTGAACCAGTAACAGGTTCCCCGCCCTGTCGTGTAGCGGCGTACCTGTGGATTACATTATATTTGAACGTGTGTACCAGTCGATTACAGGTATGCCGAGTGTGTTGGTGTATGCGCGCGCGCGCGCGCTGAGTCTGGAGGCGTGCACGTGGACCGAATCGACGCGACGCGACGCGACGCGACACGACGGGAGGAATAGAGTTCACGTTTAAATAAATGCGGTGAAACGTAGGCAGCCACTTTGCGTAACATGCCGACGGGTATAGGCCGACATGCGCAGGTGCCTTTGGGCTGCTACGAGCATTCAATTCACCGTGATAGCGCTGCGACCAATCAACTATCAGGAAGAACTGTTTCCGTGCGATTTACCTATCCAGTCGCAATTAACGAGCAACTTCAACCAATCAAAAAATAAAACAAATCTATCATCTTCAATAACACAATTTTTTCAGTTTCACGCGTATTCAATGCCGCCGCGACGCGCATCAAGTTCTAGAACCAATTACGTCCCCATTAGCATATCGCAAGATATTTATAGGACGCGTGTAGAATGCAATGACTAATTCAGTGGTAGACAAATACGCACAAATTGAATTTGAAATTTTCGTTTAGGCCTGATAGTTTCGGAGATATTCGAGCAAACGAATTTTTCACCCCATCTTTGAGGGCTACTTTCACCTCCTTAACATGAATGTCGGCAGCTACAAACAAATACGTGTGAAATACTTTTTTGAGTTCTATATCGTACCAAAATTTCATTAAAATCGACGTGTTACGATTGGGTAACCTCCCTCGTGAGTCAAAATGTAAAAGAAATGAGTTTATTAGTTATTTCACAACGCATTACTTTAAACTAAATTAATGCAACGTGATTTTTACGACAGTGTCGAAAGTAAACCGTGAGTATTTCTTCAAGTATCTCGAAACAAGATTGACTTAGACCACTTTCATAATTATGGGCACGTATACTGTTAGCATTTGCAGCTGAGAATTTATGGAGCATTGTAGACTCGCAAGGTCTCCACCTTGAACTGGTAAAACACGTAAGAAGAACGCAGTGTTGCGTCACTCTATTCTTAACATGTCTTGTCTGTGAAAAGACAAAGCGTTACGGACTGAAGCTTACATGTGGCAACAATAAAGGGTGGCGTATTTCGCATCGTTGTGATAAAAAGATTTCTTCTGAAGCAAAAAAATTTACCGTATTTCCTGGTGGAACAAAGTAGCAGAAAAATGTATCCAGCCACAGGACACGTCGGGTTTCGAATTTGCGAACAGCATGGTGCGCAAGTGTTAACGAGCTGCCTCGCCGCTTCGGCAATTTACATCGCTCGCAGCCTCACCTGCAGCAAGCCGTGCGATTCATATTTCATATTTCTCGCGGGGATCTATGAGTCATGTTCCAGCGTATACATCCCCGATGGAAGCGGCGAGATCGAAGTAGGACGGCAAAAGGTTAACGGTTGTATCCGCGTGTATGAAGCCTCGGGAGCATCGATACACAAGGATCGTAAAGCCTGGAACAATGCCAGGCATTCACGGCTAATTAAAATAATCGGGCTGAAGTGAAACTGTCACGCCACTGTCCCATACTTGAATCAGTTCAAAATTTTCTCTGAAAACATTCGACGAAAATCAACAATTCCCTTCAAAAATCTTACGGACGGATCTTACGAAGTTCTCGGAACAGCGAAAAAGTTCAGTACATGGTAAAAGATATCGATCTAGAATCAAAATCATTACAGCAAGATTTACATTTCCTTTGATTCCTGCAATTGATGCAGCGAATTTCGATGTTGGGCAAAGGGTTAACGATGTGCTCAGATATTCGTAATAATTAGGCAAGAAAATAAAAATTTTCTACCTGAATTGCAACAAACTGGAGTGATATATAGAAATTCATTTTCTTTCTTAGTATGTCTGCGAGAGAAAAAAAACTTTTTAAAAACCACGCTTATATTAAAATGCGCTAAAAAGGAGAAAATAATTTTTTTAGACTTTGGTCACTATACATAAAAGCGTGGAGCGCCCACGAAGATTACGTCAATATAGTTTAGCACTCCACGCTTTTATTTATAGTCACTAATGCCTAAAAAAATTATTTTTTCCTTTTTAGTGCATTTTAATATAAGCGTGGTTTCTAAAAAGTTTCTTTATATATCTTTTTATTTTCTACTTTTCAGTCTTTTTTAAATGGAACGCAAGATATAGTAATACTGGTATGAAATAGTAAAATATATAGAAACGCGCAAGATATGGAAGTACGCGAGATAGAATGAGGGGATGACTCCGTTGGACGACGTCTCTTGATGGAGTCCGAAATTGTCCAAATTGAACTGAATGAACGGAACACCACAACCACACTGAGCTCCATCGGTGCGAAGTGGGTCAGTGGAGTGGGGATGAGTCGGAGTGGGAACGCGTAGCGGAATAGGGAGCGCTGGCGCGTGGAGTGGGGATCGCTGAACGCGATCACTTACTACCGAGCATTGCGCGGCGAGGTATGACGGTTGATATTAAAATTTTTTTATTTGTTTTTTAATATTGCATTGTCATCCAATTCTGAGCTATGTTTAAAGTTTCAAGTCTCTAGCTCATCGGGAAGTGATTTAAAATTCGATTACAAGATTTGACGCATACAACAACAACGACAACAACTCGGCTAGTTAATGTAAGCGTGGTAATACTAAAAAGACCATCAAGATCCAAAATACGATCAAAAACGGTCGAGGTTCATTGTACAAATAAATATTGCGTGTTTATTACGAACATTGGTCTATTTCAACTGTTTCCTTTATCTCGATCGACAATTTGTTAATAAAGTATATTGATGTTTTCAGCGCACTGGTTCGATCTGATGTTACTAACTAAGCAATTTTGCAAATTACCACAAAATTTTCAACGTTTCGGTCAATTTTTAGATCATTTTCAGGAAAATTTTTTATATAATTTACGTTGTATTCATTGTTCTATTTCCTCGAGCACACCATCCGCGATCCTACATGTCTAATAGGTTGAATATATTATAATAGTGTGTTTAAATTCTTCTAATATATTTGCTGTCTTAAGTTGCACCTATTCATTATTGTCATAAATGGACAAAATCCGCTGTCTCCTCTTTCAACATTTCAGGGACGACATTTCCGTACAATCGGCGACGTTTTACAATGTTACAGACGCAATGATAAGCTGTAGATCGTTTCGAACTTTCTAAAAACTCTGGACCGTAAGATCAAAGTGTGTACTACACGTAAAAAGGCAGTTCGAATTGATTCTGCTACGTCATAATTTGAAACGACCGTGCATTATGTCGTTCCACGAGCAACAATGGCGAATAACAAGCGGAATGGTGAAATCGCAATCGTGCGTCGACGCTCTCCAGAGAAAGGGACACCATCGTGACCATGCCCCAGCCACGGGGTAAGTCTTGGGGTCATTACGGGGGCCGGTTAAACGCGCGTCGCGATCTACCGATCGTTTGATAACGTGCTGGAAACGATGCCTGGAATCTCGTAATAATGCCCACGGCCGATTGGGCCCCGCGACTTCTGCCTCAGGGGTCCATTCGCCCGGAACCATTTCGACGGAAGAATAAACGCGCGAATATTTTGCATTCCTTCGGCTGCGATCGGATTTCTGATCGAACGTTCCACGGAGAATTTAGTTGACAAAGCTCTGTATTTATTCGACGCGGAAACCGTGGGTCACGTGCCATTCTTTCTGCTTCCATTTCGCCAGCGTTCCACGTTTGGTTTCCGGCTTACGATCCCACGTGCTGCGAGCAATTTACAGGCATGCTCATTATACATATTATACAATTCTATCGCGTTTACATTGATTGCGTTCACATTTCTGTTTTGTCGAATTCACTCCCCTTTCGTCGTGCTTTCCTAAATGTTTCTAATCAGTAGACTGTGGATCTTTATGCAAAATAAAAATGTCTGCGTCGATTGCAAGGTGTAGAAACCGAATTGAATGTTATTTCTTCCCTCAGTGATTTTAGTAGAGGAAATCCGCAGTCTAATAATCAGATTGTTGCGTACTAGTTTCAGTTGAATGAGATAATTAAACGGAGAACAATTTTTTGAACGGAGAAAAGTCAGCAACTTGTTTACGTCGGATCCCAATGCTTGATTTTCGAGGCTGCGCGATGCACCAGGATGCAACTTCCTCCGCGAGACTGCGCGGCGCAGTTCATTAACGGTGCCGGGCGTTTCCTTTGTCGGGCTTGGCGATTTGCAAAGAAATTAGACAAGTCGTTTCGCCGGAAACCGATCGCCACCGGCAACTCGTTACCCTTTCTACCCCGAAGGTCCGAAGGCGGATTGAGCGACGCATTCCAGTAAACGGTCGATTTTCTTCGGCGTTTCTTTCGGTACCGTTTGCATACTTATTATTCGGATGCGTTGTCGGCTGCTCGTCGACTCTTTGACGGCTCCGGCCGGAGAGGTAATTTGGGAGCAGAAAACTTAGTAATTACTATGTAAATCGGCCCGGGGATTATTAAGGTCATAATGTATGCGTCTTATTCCGTGCTCGTTACCCGTTGCAACTACGTGCACGCCGACGCCGACGACGACGTGTCCCGCGAAATTGTTTCCAACGCGCCGAGCCGCAATTTTCAACTTATCGGAGAGCGGACCCGTTTTCGGAACTATAGTGAGATTCGGACAGGCAGCCACTCTTCGTATCCAGCTTGTCCGATTTAACGTGTCCCGCTAAGCGATCACGATCTTGTGCGTGTCCCGTTCGCCGCCACACGCTAATATAGTCGATGCAAATTTCGAGTAGGTGTGAATATTCAAACTTTGTTCGCCGAGCTCTTGCGCAATCGGATGACTGAGTTTGGAATCTGCGGAAGATTTAGAGCTTACGCGAGACGTGTCTTCCGCCACTAAATTGCACAATTACTGGTTTAGAGATTAATCAATCGGAAGTCGTGTGGAACTCGTCGCTGGAAACAGATGGGACTGTTGGGAAGAGAAAATGTTTGACATGTCATTTTTTAAGAAGATATAATTTCACGTGTAAAACAAAATGGTCTTATTTCCAAATTGTTAGAAGCTGTGTAACCGAACTTCACTTAATTTAACTTGTGTAAATGTACCTATTTTGTCCTGAATAAATTTGTACAATTGAATGAGAATGTGTTCTCGTATTCTTCATATTTTGATAATCTCACGATTTGAAAAAACATTCTTCACGAAAGGTAATCACAGGAATGTTGTTCACATGATGGTACAAAGTACATACCTGCTTCGATACAATAAAAGTATAAAGGCTTCCGTTGCCATTTGAAACATTTTTGCGGAGAACCTCCGCGAAGATTGAATTACACAAGTAAATACACGGCAAGCGAAATGATATTCACTGTTAAACTCGCGGCCGCTTATCGTTCCCAGTCGGTGGAATCGAGGATGTACGGTTTAAATAAACCCCTCTGGAAGATTCTCAGGATATCCTGTCGATAAATTCCCCTAGCAGCTTACGCTGTCATCCACAGCGGCAGCGGTTGTAACGCGCTAGGGGAAAACGGATCCTCGTAAAGCGAGGCTCGCCGTCACATAAGTCGGCAAATCCTTCCGTCACGGAGGAAAGTCGCCGGGATCTCGCAAAAATTTCTCAACCACCTGAGAACCCGAGGATTCTTCGAGGAGGCTCTACGCGCCAGTGAACTCCTACTGTCCGAACACAGGCTTTGCGGGAGGCAATAAAGATCTGGATTAAACCTTGCCAACGCAGCGCTCCGTGTAAACGCATAAACATACGAATGATCCGTGTGGTTAGCTGGGAAAAATTCAATAAACCGCCGTGGAGCCATACAAACCATTTTTATGTCTCGTTTTCACGTGGGAAAAACGTTGGTTCGAAAACAAAATGGTTAACAACAAACCAAAAGTCAAAAGTTTAAATCTAAATTCAAATTCAACCCTCAGCAACCCAATTTAAATCGAAATTCAACTTTCAACCATTATATTTAAATCTAAATTCAAATTTAACTTTCAATCATTAATCATTAAAATGAGTTTTCTATCAGTTATTTCATATCGCAATCATTTTAAACTAAATGAACTGAGTTTGAGTAACACATCGAGTGTTACTATCTGTTTCCTTTAAATATCTCGAAACAAGAAATATACGACTTAGACCACTTTCATAATTATGGACACATATAAGCGAGCAAAGCCGATTCGCGCTACGACTATGGTTGCCTGGAAGGAACTCGATAAACGGCCGCGGGGCCGGCAAATTTATCCGTGTAACAGCTGTTTTACTCCGGCGGCTGTATATTATTACATGAAGCCGCGCTAGCCGGTGCGGTGGCTTTGCTACCTTTTGCTTATTCGCTACTCTTCTCCACTCCCGCGGAAGCCGGCAACGACAGATAAGGGTGGAGCTTCGTTGGATTAGAAACAGGTTCGAGAGCTGTTCGTATTTCGCGGCTTCGACCGTCGCGATTTCTTAAATCGCGCGCTTTGAATGGCGCGCTCGCGATGCATTCGATGCTCCGGACGTCGGGGTCGCTGATTCAGATCGCGCTCCTGCTTCTCTTTGGAATTGCTGCGCGGGAAATCGCTTGGAACATCTGAACGCCGTTTATGCGTAACTTATTAACTTCCCGATTTTATAGGGAAGTTATTGTAATGACCCCGAAAATCGAAAATCGATTTTTTAGCAGATCTTCACGTTTCATGGTCATTGCAGTCATTTTAGACTATTTTCAGCAAAATGTTCGTATGTGTGTGTGTGCGCGTATGTCTGTTTCTATGGTATCAAATTTTTCGTTAACGTTTTCTGAAAAAGTAACAACGCGATCAGAATGATGAATGATGCAATCGATGTGCCCCATCGTAACTTAGAGCTGATTAGATTTTGGTCCAGATTGGTCAAGCAGTTTTTTAGATTTTTAGTTTTTTTCGAAAGGAGTTGATTCTACAATGCAATTTATACGAGAGAACGGAAAGTTTCGACCGAAGAAACAAACGTAATTACACAAAAAATTTTTTTTTTCATTTTTTTGTACCTTACGCTAATGTTTCCGCTTACAATAATCGAAAATTATCCCAATGCAAGAGTGAGTTAATCATCTCCACTCCCAAGAATACATTTTCAAAGAATATCGATGAAAGTACAAAAAAAAATTTATATTACAATCTTTAAAAAAACAATCATTTCAAAACGAATTATTAACTGAGATTAAATTGAAAATTAATATAAACTATATGATAATTATTAATAACATTGATGTTGAAAACGGATTAGTTAATGGAGCACACACATGCGGAATATTAAAATTTATTACTTTTCAAGAAAATACTAAAATTCCGTCTATATTGGTGTTAGATTTTCAATTGGCCAGAGTAGGAGTGAAAGTAAGAACTCGTTATCGTGATTATATGAAAAATGCAAATATTCATCAAAATTTAACACCAATACTAAAAATCTCGAATCATGTAAATATGTCGAGTGAGGAAAAATATCAAATCACACGTAGTCAATTTCCAGTGGTTCCTTCTGACGCGATTACGATTCATAAAAGTCAGGGACAAACATACGAGAAAAGTGAAGTGAGAAAAGTTGAATTTTAAACCATCAGAAAAACGAACTTTACAAATGTTGTATGTAGCACTGAGCAGAGTTTCAAAATTCAGCAGTTTATATATTTTGGGACAATTTAAATTAACAGTATCGAAGAAATCCATGATCAATACTGCAAACCCGGATAATGAGGAGTCGTATCGTTTGCGAAAAACTAATTAAGACAATTTATTTTGCAACATTAGTACACTATAACAAGGAACCAAGCGAGCAACGAGCCTACGATGTTCGTTTAATGCGACGCCATATAGCAAACATCTTGATAAGTAGAAAACTATTGAATTTCCCTGCACCGGGCTGCAAAATTAAAGTACCACTTGATTTTCGTTCAAGAACTTCCCATGTTCAAACTGTTGCAACTTTATAAGAAAGCGTAACAGAATATTCGTTCTGCTCTCGTTTGAAAGCTTGAACCTTCTGCTTTGGATATACATTATTCGTTTTCCCCAACAAAATTTTTTACACTATCTTATCAGACGAGAAAGTGAATACACTTTTTCGTTTCGGAAATTTTGCGAATTTAAACGTACAGAGGTCAAACAATTTTTTCAATTAATGAAACTGATGTAGATTTGGAGTTTGACACCTCACCTTTAAAATGAATTGTAGAGGGTTGCCGTACGATTATTTTTGGTCACGTTACTGAACAATGTCTACGGCATTCGAAATTTCTTTGTTGAGTATATCCTCTATAAAAATGACGCAGAGATAAATTCAAGCTTCAATGGCAGAAATGACTGATTCGTCAGTCTGGTATGATTTTAAGAAGGAATGCTGGATAACCAATCATTTTCCCCCGTATTCGGGAAAGAAAAATTTCCGATCTCGTCGCAATTTGCAATTCAGAATACGGAGACGTTAATCGTTGTCGAGCCCGTTAACAAGTCATTTTGTCACCTACACGTTCGATATTGCTACAGAATAAAGAATAAAAATCCGCTCATTTCTGGTAAATTGGAGGCCACGTTGGGAACGTGGCTACGTCACCTGTAATCATCATAATCGCTTGTAATTTACACGCCGTCGAACGATCGTTCAAGACAACACTTTCCGTACAATCCTCGCGAATAGTTTAACGCTGCTTCGACGTCGCGTTCGACAGTTTATCATCAATTTCATTGTTGCAATATTTCTACGGCATCGTAAACCGGCTCCAAGTCAGATTATCTAATGACTCAATTTTCGCGATGGCAGGGTGAGACGTTGTCGATACATGTTCTTTTTTTTTTCGTGTTCAAAAAGATTGCTATTATATTTAGGGTCATTAATGACAGCGGTCATAAATCAACTAATTTAACTGCTATCTGGTGCAGGTTATTGTGATACTCGATTTTCACCAAGATGTGAAAAAGCTTAAAAAATAATTGCCAATTTTGAACGGGTTCGAGTTGTTTCATAGACCTGTCCGCACAGTCTGGCTATTAATTGCCGTTTCTACTTAACGCGACCGCGCGCAGTGATACGGCCAGCAAGTTGTAGATTGTAGATTCATTAAGTATGAAAATGATCACTCGATCTCCCTACATTTCCTATTAATTCTGTCTTCTACTAGGTCGTATGGAAATCGTTTCGTTTTCTCAAGGGAAAGTGAAAGCCAATTTTGTAACGTTCAGAATGAGTTTTATGATATTCTGTTCTATGATCTTTTGCGACTTATCAGGCTACTTAAAGATGGTTTTTATTAGCGAAAAGTTGAGTTGTATAACTTTTTACAAAGTGTTGAAAAAAGCGAAGAAAATAATAATGCATTTAACCGCGAGCAGGCGGAGACGATCATCCGTGACGAAACGCTGCACCTTCGAAATCGATGTTCGAGTCAATACTGAAACCGCTGCAAGGTTTCCGATACCATTTCTGGGATACATACGTATACTAAACGTAGTTCGAAGCGCAATCCCGGGTAATGGTCGACGCGAATCAGCGAAACGGTCCATTCTTCCGGTGCAATTCAGTTTTTACCAGCGAAAGAGATCGTCGGTTTCTGGTTTGCTGACCGTGCAGGGCGGGTTATTAGCGACAATAAAAAGTAACCGCTCGAAATTATCGTGCCGACGCTAACGAAGCGCTCATGGAAACGTGCGATTTCTGTGATCGATGATTACATTGACGGCGTTATCGTGACGATACCGAGGTTGCCTCGACGCAGTCCGGAAATCGTGCGTGCGTTGCCGCTCGACAACCGAGCTGGATTATCATTCACGAAGAATTTTAACTGCTACCTTCGGGAGCTACCAAACAATATATCAGCTGTCGCGGTCGACGCGTATGAGCATCGCGCATGCCTATCATTATCCAAGATGCCATGGCTGATTTATATCCGGCCTTTCGACTGCCGTGACTTGCGACTGGAATTTTCCCGCGAAAATCCTCCGCGTCGGTGGGGAAACCCTTTGATCTGGCGAAATACCGATCGCAAATACAATATTAGATTGTTGCTTACAAAATGTCCGATTTTCTCGATGCAAATGTTATGAAACGTTTCATCCAGAAATATTTATGCAATTTTCAATTTTTGTAGATAAATTTTAAGAAAGTGGCACTAGATAAAATTCTATTTTCATTAGTAATAGCATTTGCAGATCCGAAATAAATAAAAATCGTATTAAATTCTGTTAAATTTCATACTCCAGCATTTTTAAAAAATTTTTATAAGCCATAAATGCATAAAGATCCGCCGTCTAATTATTACAATCTGCAGGTTCATTTATACACCATTTTACGGTACAGAGCTTATCTTTAAGGTCTCGCCTTCCATTTTTACTTAGATATCATTCAATGTGTCTCCTAAATTTTTTTTAAACTTACAAATTTTCTTACTAATTTCATTCACTTCAATATGAAAGAAGTTATCGTCTTTTTAATAGTGTTCGAATATTAGCAGGAGTCACAGTATGTAAGGATCATGATTTATCTCAAATTACAAGATCTCGCTGGCCGTGAATGGAAAGCAATTCTCCGGTTAAATGAGTTTTCGGAAGAAGCGGCGCGACGTCTAACTGTAAACCGAAGTGTGTAGATCATTGGAGGTGTACGATGTACGGAGTATATTTAGACTTGTTACTTGACAGGGGATAACAGTTCTGTGGAGAGGAATAATTAAAACTAATAACAACGCGTACCTCCTTCTTCGAGTCGAGAAGATCGAACGATGGGAGAGTCAGGAATGAAGACCACGTGTTCCGGTGCTAGCCAACCAACGAACAACCCATCTTTGCCTGTGCCACGTGAAAGGCACGCTAGCCTCACCTTTAACTGTTCGTATAACTTTATAACGGCGATTACCGGCGAGTGTTAAAACTGTCGGCTAGGGATCTCCCGGATGATCAAACCTCGAGTTTACTGCCCCTTAAACAAGGGTACGTTATCGTTAGAAGTACAACGAACGTTGTTAACGCCGATGACGGCACGGCAGCGCGTCGATCAATTTGAATTTGTTGGCGGAAGCAGGGATTCTCGATGCGAGAAACCTTCTTGACAATTTACGTTGTTACGAGACGCGCCGACAACGTTGTTGCGTGAAACGAGCCTTCCACCGAGAGCGTTATAGCATCCGTTTCCAACCCCCTGCGTGCAGATTTATTTTATCCAACGATACAGATCAAGGTGTCAGAGGGATTGCTATAATCAACATCTTTCTAGTTTTCGTTTCTATTTCTCTCTATTATCAGGAGATACAGCCCGGGACGAAACGATAGCACACTTTGATATTCACTTTTTTAACATATATGAATGAAATGAAACGAAGCTTTATTAATTTATTTATTTTCATTGAATGAAGTAGAATTGTTAACGAAATATAGATGGACAAAATGATAGCACACTTAACGAAAAACTTGAAATATAACACAATTAATCAATAGAAATCAATGCTCAATATTTTGTAGGACCTCCTATACATCTAATGACTTCAATTATTCGGTTTGGTAAAGATTTATACAATTCTTTAATACTGTTTCGGCTAATATTCTCCCATTCGTCCAAAATGCTCTATTTCAAATCGTTAATAGTTTGAAATTGTCTGCCATTTTGGTACACAGCTCCGGCAAGATGTCCTCAACAATTTTCAATGATGTTGAGGTTGGAGATCTTGCTGACCACTCCAAAACACGAATAATTTTTTAAGAGAAGTACTTCCTGACCGCTTTCACCGCGTGAAGTGCGGCGTTATCTTGTCGTAAAATGCATTTATTTGCAGCAATTCTTACAGCGTATGTGTTTAGATGTTCATTTACCAATTCAATTACTATTACTATTACTTACGTTTACTATTCATTCATCCTTTAATAAATTTAATTCCTGTTTTACCTCAATATTCAATCAATAACAAAAATCTTTTTGTCCCGGAGTGTACAAGTCGTAATAAATTGTTACGATTTTCTGGAAGTTTTGTAATTTCTTTATAATTCGATTAACCGGAGGATATTCTCACCGAGGGACAATTAATATGCTGAAGCACAAATTCAGAAATCAAGCCTGTTCATGGTCAGTAGTTCCCGAAGAAAATAATTGTGACGTCAACATTGATCTCGACGTGATTCCCGAACGATGGACGGCTGGTTCGTCAGCGAAAACGAGGAAGGAATAAAAGCTGTCCTCTACGGTGCACGGATTGTCGCTGACGCTTTCTAAAGTACTAAATTTCGAAAGCGAGACGCACACTTCGAACCCGAGGAGGAGGAAATCGCGCGCCGATGGCGAACGGTAAATTCGAGGATACATTTGCGCGCAAAGAATCGTGCCAGGAACGGTCGTAGATGATTTTTACGCGCGCGTCGACTGGAAATACGGCTAATGGGATCCCCGGTGCTATTCCACAGCTCCTGGAATCGACGTTGAAGTTAACGTTTAACCGGCGATCGAGTCTGCACGCTTTGCGCAAAGAAATCGTCTGTTACCGGTCAGAAACGACGAACGACTTTTAAACGTCCGTGGCTTCTCTCGACGACAAATGGCATTCTTAACACTTTGTCTGATTTTGAAACAGAGTTTAGGCGTTTATTGGAAAAATTAATTGATCGAATACAAAACTGTACAGAATCGAACGACATTGACACATTGTTTTGCACTTTTTAAAACGATTAAGTGTTTTCGATCGCGCGGATCTTATTTAAATTCGCGGTCGAACAATCGAAAACAAACATCGCGCGATTTCCGCCGTGTCTGAACGAACACTAAACCTTGCAAGGCGGATATCAGATTTTTAAAGCTTACAAAGGGAATCAGCATGGTTGAGCAAACGCGATAATAATACCCTGCGTGGAGCATCCGTCCCTTTCCCACGAACCAGGTAATTATATATTAATTACACGGACGCGTCTTATCAGTCGCATTCCGTGGAGCGACGCATCCCACCGGTTTCTCCGGAAAGATCGTCGATCCGACCGTGAAAGACTCGCGTAGATCCGCGTAGATCCGCGAGACACAAGTTTTCGTCCGAGGAAACGCGGTTAATGGAATCTCTAATGGTGTTCGACGGATCGTGACGATCAACGGTGGTCAGGAGATGCAGGATAGCGTGTCGTCGGATCTCAGGATCGCGCGTCGATTTTTCCTGAAACCCGTTCCGTGACCTCGTGCGAGTACCCTGCGACAACCCTGCCTACGCTTCTCGTCTCGTCTCGTCTTGCTGGACAGTGTCCCCATTTTCGAGTAGATTCTCGTCGATCCAATCGTAAAAAGCCAAGGGCCACAGCCGGAACACCCTGACGATCCTCACTGCTCTGAATTGTGCTTCCATAGAAAGCAGAAATAATTGCGTTTTTCGTTTCTGAATTTTGACATTAAACCTACCACCGACGGTCAAATGACCGGTTTCAGGTTGTTTATTTCACAATTATGGAAGTTATAATGATGGTATTATCCATAAATTCATATTGTGTGATCAAAAATAAACTTGTTTATACGTTCATTTCAGAAAAGATATATAAATTTTCCAAAGACATAGGAGAAAATTACTACGGAAAAAAGTAACACTATTTAATAGGAAAGATTTTAAAAAGAACATTCTTCATGTGGCCTAATCACTTATGGGGTTATGCCACCCTGAGGCGGCCTAAATGACATCAAAGTTTACGAAATTTTTACTCCAAAAGTATGAATCTGACAATTTTTTTATTATGATATATGGTTAGGGCATACATTGAAGGTTATTCTGTAAAAATTTCACAAAAAAATATTTAAAAATGGCCGAGTTACCCGTTTTTTTTGCATAAGTTCTCCGTCAAGACACGTGTAGATGGTGTCACGGATTGTGACGGATTATCTGAAATTAAAAAACTCTCATGATTTTCTTGTTCCTAGATAAATTATCTGTCGTGTAGCATAGGATTTTTTTGATACGATATCCCAATTTTTTATAACAGTCGTTTAAATATTGATTTTTTGCGTAAAAATTGAATTTTCATTTTCCTCTCATTTGTACAAAAATGGTTTTTTCTTAAAATCCCTATGCTACACGATAGATAATTTATCTAGGAACAAGAAAATCACGAGAGTTTCTTAATTTCAGATAACCCGTCACAATCCGTGACACCGTCTACACGTGTTTTGACGGAAGAGCTATGCAAGAAAACGGATAACTCGGCCATTTTTTAATATTTTTTTGTGAAATTTTTACAGAGTAACCTTCAATGTATGCCCTAACCATATATCATAATAAAAAAATTGTCACATTCATACTTTTGGAGAAAAAAATTCGTAAACTTTGATGTCATTTCGGCCACCTCAAAGTGGTTAACCCCTTATGCGGTCGTATTAACTGAAGGCAATTAACAGCAAGTTTTAAATTAATTTCAACGAACACTCTTTGTTCAAAGATCTTGTCACTAAGGTTGTTGCATTTTGGAAGGTTGGTCATCGTCGAATGCGAAACGGAAGAAACACGGATAAAAATGAGAGATATTCCATATAAAATACAAATGTAATTCAATTGTATCTGACAATGAATTTAGAGAATTTCAGTTTCGCTAAAAAATGCACTGTCTACCGACGACATTTAACAACGTTCACGAAATGTGGTATAATTTCGAACGATCGTGTTTATTATCCGAATAAATTATCAACGTTGGGAAAGCTCTTTTTAGGATGGTTTTTGCGCTAGAAATACGTTTCGGATCGCCGGGTGACACGGCGATCTCGGTCCCCTGACCGCGGAGACGTTTCTTGCGGCAATTAGGCCGTCCATGCCGCGCCGGTTATCCGATCAAGATAATAAATTCTCGATCATCGTTTCGCATGCGCGAGCCAGCTGAGCGAGCTCGATCTCGCCGGCTGATTAGTCGTGTCACGGTTGTATTTTCTCTACGCGCATTCGTTGCTCTCGGTTGATCGTCACGGCGACGAGCGATCGAGAATGCTCTCGAGCAACGATCGCTGAAGCGTCAAGGGAACCCAAGGATTTTATGGGCACCGTGAACTGTCTCTGTGAAAGTGTTACATCTTTGAGGTACACGCGCGCTCAGGGAATGAAAATGGAATTCTAGAGGAGCCAAGATTTATCATCCTGTATTTTCCATGTCAACTTTTAAATCTTTCAGACATACAGTTCAATAAAATCGTTGATACTAGAGATCATAAATAGACAGCGGATTTTATGCATTGATGACAAAAATGAATAGGTGCAATTTAGGACGGCAAAAATATTAGAAGATTTTCAACATGCTTTTACATTATTTTCAACCTATCAGACATATTACGAAAGAAAATAAATTTCTATTTCACTCCAGTTTGTTGCAATTCAGGTGGAACATTTTTATTTTGCATAAAAATCCGCAAACCACGTGAATAAAGTAACCCCTATTATCCATCTACAAATATTAGGTTGGACGGAAAGTCTGTTGTATTTTAAATAATCAGGTAATTTTGCTTATGAATCAAAAACACATGTTGCTAGTGAGTCATTAGGAAAAATGGAAATTATATGGAAATGATATCATTGTTTTCTTTCAAATACGACAGAACTTTCCCTCCAACCCAACACATCGTTGGCACACAAACGTACTTTGACCTGGTCATTTAAGAAAACGAAAATAAACCTAAAGGGCAGAGCAACGGAAGTAAAGGCCTGTCCTCCTAAATAAATGACGTATGGTCACCGTAAGTATGAAAAGAGCCTCTTAGGCGAAAGTGTGCACATCGTTGCTCCAGTTATAAGATAAACAAGGCGATACATAGATACGTAAGAGCGGGCTAAAGCGTACAAATTCGCAAATTGATATTACTTCTGGGTCACCGGCAAATGCATGGTATCGGGACAGCTGAACGGTGTCCTAACGATAAGTTAACGCTGTTAGACGGTGATTTGTTCCGCCAGGTTATTCCGATTCGCTTCCCGGAGCAATTCGAATGATGCGAAAGTTGAATATCGAATGGCACGAAGGCGAAGGCGAAACTTGAGAAGCCAACCACCGGCGTGGCAGCGTTTCAGTGACATTTATCCTCTTTTAAAGCGTACTCCATAACCCTCTTCGGCGGACGGGGTCTCAAACTACATTGCGTAGAAACTAAATTCTCACGTGGCAAGTGAAAGAGCAGCTGTCGGTTGAAGTGTCCGCCCACGCACTTGGTACACGCCGCGTTCTGCTGTGTCGTTGAACGTATCCGAACACTGACACACGACAACAAATCAGGTGCTGTTTCAATCCAGGACCATAATAAAACGAAGCTATTAGCGCGTCACCTTTAAGGCACAGGAAGCCCTGCGAACGGGCTTTCCCTGGTTCTCCCTATCTTTCCGTTCATTTCGACGAACCTAACCGCACGATCGACGACCGATAGGCATCTCCGCAGTTAGAAATCTCGTTCTCGGAACGTTCCGCGGACCATGGAGGCGATTACTACCATTTTCTATTCTAATGAGCTTTCAGCTTCTTTTTTCTTGGCTCCGATAAACTGGTCTCACAGTTTAATGTTGAAATCTCGTTGGGAAATAAGCCTGGACTTTCAGTCTCGAATAAACTTCGTATCTAAACCTGCCGATTAGTCATTTGTAATAACGGAGTGTGTGTGGAAGACTCTCTTATCAAATGAATTACTCTTCATTTTCAAAAAGTAAGAAAATCAAAGGTCTGTAAAATTCAAAATATTTCTTTTCTGAAACGAACGTGATAGACAAGTTTATTTTTGATCACACAATATGAACTTATGAATAATACCATGTCCATCGCTGATATTAATTTTTTTCTTCTTCCACCTCTTATTCTTCTTATTTATAATTCGCAGAACAGAATTACAAATTACATTCTAATTTAATTGCGTAAGAGAGACCAGAATTACAAATTACATTGTAATTTAATTGAGTAAGAGAGACCAGAATTACAAATTACATTGTAATTTAATTGAATAATCGACCAGAATTACAAATTAATTGAATGAAGCGACTGAAATTCGAATCAATTGAACACAATACAATCGAATTACTTTGTAATTACAATTTGTGAAGTAATTCAATTGTTATTCAACACAACTCTTCCTACAGAAAGGTTTCGCATGAAACTCCTGGAACTTCTGCGTTCGATTTGTCCATGTATATTTATTCCCACAATTTCTAGATTGAAATCTGGGGTGTTCCTACTTTTCCTACCCTCTCAGCGACATGAAAAAAATTTCGCGGTTCCGGATCGTAACGGAACGAGGAGGAAACAACACCGCGGAGTTTCCACGAATTGGAAAAAAGTGGGGCCGGACTTACGTCATCCCTATCCTCGTGTAGCTCGTCATCGGCGCTCTCCTCGAGCACGAACCCGACATCGTTGTTGTTCCTCGTCAGTGACGGCAGTTTCCTGGGTGTCAGCTCCTCGCCGTCCGTGTCTCTCTTACGCTTGCCGTCCCTGTGCTCGTTCAGCGTGGTCTCGTGCTCGTCCAACATGTCGGTGACCATCAGTTCCGACTCGACGCTCGTCGGGGACACGACTTCGTCGAGAGGAGACATTGCGGTCCTCTCGGCTTCACCAGTTTCGAGCACAGACATGATGAGCCACTTTAACCGGGGCAAATGTTAACTCGGTCACGATCACCAGAATTCGCGGGCAATCGACGTTTCTCGTCCTCGAGACGAGGTGTGTATCGGCTGTACACCTCCACTGATCAAGTGAGTACGGATAGAAGCTCATAGAATCTTCCTTCGATCCTTCGATTCGTAATACGGACGCGGTACAGTACCCTATACTTAATTAATCACTTTCTCTGTCCAGCTTCAAAGTCTACCTGTCACGGTGGTACGTCCTCCGCGCGAGCAGGGAACAACAGATAAATCACTTGTCGCCGATAACGATCCCCTTCATTGTCATCTACAAGTATCTCCAATTTCCCGAATCGAGCCCAACCCTTTTCCTTTTCAATTCAAATCGACTGGTGAGAGAGCGACTCGAACACCTGTCGCCGAGCACACGTGCAGTTCAAAGAGGAACTCTGGTCACGCAGCGATCACTCGAGCTCGAGACACGATGCTTTCAGGTACGCCGAGTGTATTCCTGTTGACAAGTTGTCGTCTGGAAGTGCAATGGAAGTGTGACGGCCGAGAAGAGGAGCTTAGTGCGTCATCGTTTCGCGAGTACAACACGAGCCGGCGTTTCTCATCGAGTCTCTCTCTGGGATCGTTCTTTTTCACGCGTGGATCGCGTCTCCGCGGGCATCGAAGTCTCCGGTGTGCTTAGATCGATCAGAACCAAACGGGAATCTCGTAATTAAACCCTGAAGAATCGCACGTGGGTCGTCTAGCGACCAGAAACGATCAGCAGCGTCGTGTTCGGGGCGGGTCCGATCGACGTTGCGATCGATAACCGTAATCGCGTGACGCGCGCGCCATTAGAGGTAGAATTTAGTCGCGGTGACGTAACGCGGCCTCTCTCGACGAGGGGAATGTCGGCTAACAGTTCGAAACACTCTCGGGACGCACACGAGGAATCTTATAGGCTAGCGGATCGACGAAACGCTGAGCGTGCAGGAGGCGAGGTCCAACAGCGACGCAAAAACCGAGCCGGTTGAGAGCAGTCACGTGGCGAGCTCGTTTGTACGTACGCTCGTTGCCGGCTACCGTTCTCACATTCAACTCGGCCTGATTTCACCGTGGAATCGAGTCCCGGACAGCTATCGTTAACGAGACCGCGCCGATCGGCTCGCGTACACTTCCTGTCGGCCTGACGACTCGCGATCCTGCCGCACGGTAACTCGCCTCGGTCATTCTGACTTCCGGTTGAATCATCACCGAAGAAACGATCGACTCTTATCCCCGTGTTAGCGGCGTCCGATAATCGCATTCTACACGCTGGATCGGTTAGTTCTGCGATTCCGGCAGCGAAACGGTAGCCGTGACACTCGGGAACCGTCACTGTGTCTCGTTTCTCTAATCGGCTACTTCTTGCTCATGGTCCGTCACGTTATTACACATTCACCGATCGCAGCCTTTTTCTTCCGTTGGTCTGGGACGTATTTTTCAAAGCACTCCTCTTTCGAGTCCCAGGGTTACGCGAAGAGACGAGCGACGTTCGCGGTGGAGACGTCTCATTCATTCGGTAAGACCAGAACATCCGATTGTTCGAAATCGCCTTGTTCTGTGTTGCCCTTGGACGTTTCTCAGTAATTCCCAGGATTAATCAACGAAATGAACGACGTTCACAATGGAGACGTCTCATTCATTGATGGGAATAGCAGGATTCCGCCGTAGATTCAGAACATCACCTGGTTCTGTGTAGCCCTCGGACGATTCTCGGTAACTCCAAGAATTTATCACCGAAATGAACGACATTCACAATGGAGACGTCCCATTCATTTACGGGAATAGCGGGTTTCCAGCGTAGGTCCAGAATATCCGCTCGCTCGAAATCGCCTGGTTCTGTGTTGCCCTCGGACGTTTATCGGGAATTCCCAGGGTTACGCAACGAGGTGGTCGACGTTCGCTGGAGATTTCCCATTCATTCATGGAAGTAGCAGGCTCCCACTAGTTCCAAATCGCCTGGTTGTGTCTGCGTTGCCCTCGGACGTTTCTCGGTAATCCCAGGGTTACGTAACGAGGTGGTGGTCGACGTTCGGCAAGATGTCCCCGGGCGAGGATGTCGATGGACGAAGCGGAGGGACCCTCGGGGCTGCGCGACGGCCGTTGACGTTCCACAAACCGAAGGTCCGTGGTTGGTCGTAGTCACGTGGTTGACCGGTGTCACGTGGGGGCGGAGGGGAAGGTCGGGGCAAGGTCGCCGGAGGGTCGTAGGTGGGGAAGGAGGGGAAGATACGACCGGTGTAGGCCAGCCGATGAGACCCGAAGCGAAGCGTAGTGTTTCGGAAAAGTCACCGGTGGAAAATCAGCTCGAGGCACGTATCGAAGCGCGTATTGGTCGAAGGTCGAGGAGGACCGATCGCGCGACACCGCGTTGCCGCGCGCGCCTCTCGAGAATGGCCTAGAGGCGAAAAGAGGAAAGGATCTGTTCGAGTGGCGCCGCCCGCGGCAGGAGGGGGCAAATCTCTCCTGCGAGGAGAGCAAGTGTTGGGGCCCGCTGGACCACCACCACCACTACGACCATCCGGCATCCTCTACTTGACCACCACCATGGCCATCATCGACCACCACCATCACCACCACCACCGGCGCTACCACGGCCGATGCCATCGGTATCACCATCACCGCAGCTCTTCGTCCACCTTCACCAGAACACCGTCGCCGATACCAGCTGTCCTCTCGCCTCTCCCTCCGTCTCTCTTTCTCTATCTTCACCGAACCGTTCTACCGTGATCCTCCTCCTCCTCCTCTTCTTCTTCTTCCTCTTCCTCCACCTCCTTAGAACTGTCCACTTCACGATCCAACGACAACGTTGTCTCCGTTCGAACGCAGATCCCGGCCGAAACGTTTGCCGCCTCTTTGTCTCGGTTCGCGGACGTTACGATGATGATATCCAGCCTGTCCTATTCTGCCATACGCTATCGTGATCCGTGCTCCACCGCCTCGCTCTCTGCTATCTTTCTTTCAGGCACTGCATACCTTCGAACGGTTGTAAATCAGGTTTGATGATATTCAAGGATGTCGATACATCGCTTTTGACTCACTAAAGTTTGTAGAGGAAGATATTTATGCCAGGCTCTTGGCCCTTAACCCTATACTGGTGACTCGATTTGTTGTATTATTTGTATTGACTAAATTACTAAACGTATTCAACATTTTCATAAACTGCTGAAAGTATTTTGTATCGATAAAACTAAGGAAATCATATAAAAACAGGTATTTTATATTATTGTACAACTTCCAAACACTCAGTATCCATATACATGTATGAATGAACTGTTTACTCATCGCGCGTACCGAACCGGTGTATAATTACCGAACGCGTAGCACTTCCGCTATTTACTGGTTCATTATCGTAAATCCGTGCGTGCGTTTAACAATTACTTTGTTCAATGGGTCGGGCCCGTGTTATTAAACCGTCCGTCCAATTACGGAGAATCTGTTAGGGCTCGAGTTGAAAATACCGGTCCGTATTAATATAAGTTAGGTTGTCCCAAAAGTTCGTTTCGTTCTCGATTAATGTGCTCGGTGCATATTCAGAGTAGTTTTTAAGAAAACCAATAACATGGTTAAAAAAGGGGAAGCTTAAGGAATAATAAAACATTAACGGACAGAAGATTGTGTTGTTTGTGTATGCTGATGTTATCTAACAATATGGAATGTGCAGGTAGTGAAAGAAACTTTTAGGACAACCTAATATATGGGCGACTGGAATCTCTGCATCGTATCAGCGAGTGCGACAGCAAATCCTATTCGAAACGAATTTTCCAATTAGTATGACCGGTATTTATTAGATGGTGGCTGGGCTTGGCGTGTTCGTGCGGTATGATCGACCGCAGAAATCATTAGCCGTGCTCTGAACAGGCATCGACACCTCGATTATCCTTCCCGGATCGTTAGCCGACGTCGCCTGAACAGCCACGTTGGATCGCGACGTGGTCTCTGACCGTTCGCGACGATTCGATCAACTGGTAGATCGCGGCTGGACCGGTCTACCATTCTCTCCTCCTCGTACAACATTGCCATCTCTGTCCTCTTAACCGGGCTACCTCCGTTTGCTTGCTGCTCTTCCAATTAGCATCCAGTAAGTAGAGCTCCGCGCACGAGTTCCAGCTCCTCCTCGACTTGGATTACGCCGTGCCCTCGCGATCCACGATCGATTAATCGATCCGATCCATTGTCCCGAAGAGGACACGAGCTTACGACAGCCCGGGCAAACGCTCTGCCCCGTCGAAATTCAATTTTCAATGTTTTAATATTAGATTGTCCCAAAAGTTCGTCATCAAAGGACCACTAAATTTTCGTTTGAAAATTGTTACATGTTCAAACTATTCTACCTTCGTGAAAAACCGTTCAAGAATATTCGTTCTGGTCTCATTTCACTACGCTTATATTCGCTTGCCGAGTTGTTGTTGTATGCGTCAAATGTTGTAATCGAATTTTAAACTATTACCCGATGAGCCTTGAGCGAAGAGACTTGAAACTTTAAACATAGCTCAGAACTGGATGACAATGCAATATTAAAAAAGAAATTTAAAAAACTGTGCGTTCAGGAGAAAAAGAAATTTTAATATTAATCGTCACACCTCCCCGCGCGATGCTCGGTAGTACGTGATCGCGTTCAGTGATCCCCACTCCGCGCGTCAGCGCTCCCTACTCCACTACGCGTTCCCACTCCGACTCATCCCCACTCCACTGACCCATTTCGCACCGAAGGAGCTCATTGTCAGTGTGGTGTTCTGTTCATTCAGTTCAATTTGGACAATTTCGTCTTCCATCAATATCTTGCGTTCTATTTAAAAAAGACGAAAAAGTAGAAAATAAAAAAATATATAAGAAGATCTTTCTAAAACCACGCTTATATTAAAATGCACTAAAAAGGAGAAAATAATCTTTTTAGACATTAGTGATTATAAATAAAAGCGTGGAGCGCCTATGGAGATTACGTCAATGTAGTTTAGCGCTCCACGCTTTTATTTATAGTCACAAATGTCTAAAAAGATTCTTTTCTTCTTTTTAGTGCATCTTAATATAAGCGTGGTTTTTAAAAAGATTTTTATATATTTTTTTTTATTAAAGCTCGAACCCTCTACTCTTCTCAAGAAAATTTTTTACGCCCAGTTTTTTCTGTAAAAAATTTGGACAACTCAAACGTTCAGACAGATTTGAAGATTCGAGCAGCAGTTCGTTACGCTTGCTCTGTGAATACTCGTTCAACGTTGTTTCTAGTCGTTTCTTTTTTTTCAGATAGAGGTTGGCTAGTTCGGTTTAAAAAATTCATTAGAAATAGCTCGTAAACCGCAAACACATTATGCATTGCCGTTTTAACGAGGCACTAGCGCAGCTCGATGAATAACTTAAAATTACATTTAGATGTTTGGCGATACTATGGTAACCGTAAAAACGTTAATTTGGGGGTTCGACAAGGTGGATAATAAAATTGGTAATTGGAAACAGCGTAATCGGCAATAATCGCCAAAAACCCGTAGCCCCGTCTTGATCAAAATTATAATACCAGGGTCAGTCGTACAAACCTCTCTATTTTTACATTTAAGCGAAATTTTTTTGAATATGGAAGTTACTTTTCTGCGCACTTTTGCCACCCAATCGGCAATTTTGTTAACTTCAGCGCTTCGACAGAGACTCGCATTATCCCGGACATTCGATACTTTTCAGAATAACGCGCGAACAGCGTGGAAAAAAATGCCGATGGTGTCCTGTGACAAGATCGCGTACAAGGGAACATTCCTCCATGCGTTAACCCAAATATGAGCACCGGTGAACGTGAAATGAGCCGCTCATTAAGAAAGAATTTACTGGAACGGTTCGCGGCGGTGTATAATTTAAACCGCAGTAAAACTCGCTTAGAGCACACGCTCGTTGCATTACTTCATATTCCACGCCGTTACCGTGATTAATATGCCCCGCAAAAACCAACAAACGAAACGACGGTAACCGTTTCCACGGCAGATTTATGAGAGAATAATTGATCTGTAATCGATCCTGGATTATATGGTGCTCGACACTATTAAGTCGAATCAACTCTGCGTCGATTCGATCTGTCGCCGGTGTCCTTTTTCTCGAACTACTATTGTTCTCTTTTTTCGGACGGCGCGAGTGCACGTTCAACAATCTATTTACAGTGGCTGAACAAAGAATTCGTACACGTTTTAAAAACAAATAACTTTCTCAAAATTCGGGCAACAGCTTCAATTTTTTTTAGACGTTACAAGACTTAGTTTAGTAGCTAATGTGTAAATAATTCCTTTTAAAATTATTATTGGTCGCAATCGCGAAGGAAAAGGTAAAGGTTACGATTTTTAATTTTGTTATCTCTGTGCCTGTAATGAAAATTTAAAACATGTATTTTGTAAATCTAAGTTATAATACAGGGTGTTCATTTGAAAACTTTCCAGCCGAATATCTCGAATAGTATGAAAGATATTAAAAAAGCGTAAAACACGTGTCCAAGGATTTCGAGGGGGAAACCTATATTTTTTATTGTGAGATCTTATTGTACTTACACTTTTTTAATATCTTTCATATTTTCCGAGATATTCGGCTGGAAAGTTTTCAAATGAACATCCTGTATACATGGCCATTGTAATATGTAAAAATCTTTGATTTTAGAGCTTGTGATTCATTTAAATCTTCATTTAAATCGCAGATTCTTACAATTTTTGACATTCCGTCGATAATCGAAAGAAATTTTTGTAGTTTCTAAGTATTCTCAAGGTGGTCAACGCGACAGGAGTGTCTAACAATAAGTACTGTGTCTGCGTTATCGGACGAATCGATATCAGCATGCGAGGAAAAATATTCGGGTCAGATGAATAGCAACTGGCAACAGCGGGCCTCGGATCTGAGGCTTCCAAAGGAGGCTGGCCCCTCCGGCATACCAAGACAGATCGCCTCTTTTTTCCCCTTCCTCCCTCCATTTTACGCGCACCTGTCCAGCCAGGACGGATAATATTCTGATCTCGCTTCCTACAAACAGATTTGCTGTTCCTTTTTCCCGAATCGAACGTCCGAATGATTCAAAAACTGCCCTCGACCCAAGCAATTTTCCTCTCTCGTTTTAGTTTAGTCCAAGTTTCGATGCTATAATGAAAATAAGTCGAGAATCAATCAGAAATTCTTTTAATGAATCGCCAGTAAACAGACTTTGAACGTTTATGTAAACTTCCAGGTTCAGTCCCGTGCACTGAAGCGTGCAACCAAACATTATTGTTTTACATATTCTAATTATTCAGCATACAGGAACGGCGACAAAAAGCTTAATTAATTCATAATTAAGTTTTTATTTCAGTGTGCTTTGCATATTCATTTACGCTGCACGTGGGACAATACCGTATCTAAGAATAAATGGTGAATGATGTACTAGGGAGCTATTAAACTATTTGAAAATTAACGAAATTAAAATTTTTTGAAATGAACGCTGCACCGCGATATACAATCTCGTACGGCCGAAGAACACAGTGGGCTGGATCGTAACATTTTACTATAACTCTTCAATCATAAGAGATGTCGGGATGAAATTTCCAAAATAAAATTTATTAAAAAGTGATTCCTACCTACTTTATTAGCGAAAAATGTGTTTTTTTTTTAAATTTGTGGAACTTATTTTTTATTAATTGTATTATAGATTATTTTGCAGGATATTTCATGTATGTGCTTTTTTAAAGTCTAATAAAGAGAACTGCGTTTAAAAAATCCTGTAAAATGAACCGTTAAATAAATATGAGCAAATCCATGGTTTGAATCGACCGGGCGAGGCAAGCAATGTGTTGTTTGCTGCGGCGGCCCACAGTGGGACCTTTCGTCCAAATCGGAGACAAAATCAAAGAACTTTCGATAGAAATGAGGTAGAGCGATGAAATTTGTTTTAAATTAAAGCTGAAACTTGACAGAATATGTGAAAAATGGGGAGATTATTGTACGAACGTTTTATAACCTTGAGAAAATTCGTTAAACTTTCACAATTTCAAGAAAATTGCAGTTTTTTCAATACCACGTGCGGAAAATTTTTTTTTAACATGCTACATCTCATTTTCTGTAGATTTTTTCACGCTGATTTCAAATCTGGTCTCAAAATTTGTCTACGGCCTCAGGATATTGCAAAATCGATTTCTTGAAATTCTACATGTTTAACGAATTTTCTCAAGGTTAAATAACGTTCGTACCATAATCTCCCTATTTTTCCCATATTCTGCAAAGTTTCAGCTTTAATTTAAAAAAAATTTCATCGCTCTACCTCATTTCTATCGAAAGTTATAATTTAATGGAAGAAATGTTGACGCTTTATTTTACACGTCTGTAAAACCAACAATTTTTAAGATTTCGAAAAATTCTTTGAGATACGTTTATATGTATATCATTACAGATTACAACGTGTCGAAATTTGAACAAAATCCGAAACAGTAGTCCGAAAAGTATTCTGAAGCTGAGAGTCGACAAACGCATGGCTCTGCGTCTGAACTGCCTCGGAAGTAGCGGGTCAAAAAACGCTTGCGTTTGGGTCTGGCGCAACATTCAGAGGTCTCCGAGCGAAAATACAAACGCAAACGTGTGCGTCGAATATTAAATTGAATGGTAAATTGATCGACACACGTGTTTGAGTTTGGGCGATGCTCTTTCGTTTTTCTCGCAAGTGAAATACAAGGAAAGACATACCAAATCGCATCATAGGAACGCAAACTTGTGCGTCCAGAGGCGCAGCAGAGAGCTACGACGAATGGAGTATGAATAACAAACCGCTGCGACCAGACGCGCAAAGGAGAGCCACTTTTAGTTCTTCCGGCTGGTACGTATTTCAAGAAATTGCGTTTATTTATCTCGGAGCTATGCAGCCTGACTGTTAAAATGTGTACCCACGTTATGTCACAGAAAGCAAACATTTCATCGATCCCATTGTGTGCAGTTTTTTTAAAACCGTGTTTATTCTTTTCATTTCTTCTATCTAAAAATATTCGAAAATCTCTGAAACTTGCGAGTACATCCTAGTTCGCACAAGAATTTTCGTTTGAACAGCAAACGGTACTTTTTCACGTAACGAATGTAAATAATTTCTTCAAGACGAACAATTTACATTAAATGACGAGTAAAAATCTCATTACTAAACTGCGGATTTGATGCGTTATGCAACATTTACCAGATGCTTTTAATGCTTGATACGATGAACACAGAGGCAAAGGGTGAAATGGAACCGATGATGCATGCGATGGATTAATTTGGTCCCAGGGCCCTAAATCGCAAGACGAGCACCAGCCATGCGACGCGACGCGCGACGTCGAGGTTAAACGACGCTCGGCTGGCGAGAAAATCGAGCGGAGATAAGCGGATACAGGTACACCGGGGCGTAGGGGACGCTGCCATTTGTACAACAATATATTATCCGAGCCAGTATTGCGTCGTATCATGCAGGCTGTATGGCCTTTACCATCAGGGATATTGTGCGGCACCCATACGTGGCCACATATTGTACGACACGGCCGCCGCTATCTGCATCCGGCAGAGACACCCTTACAAGAGACGTGAAAATATGTTCAAAGATTTCTCCGGGGAACGTCAATGCATCTCGCTCCCGTCGACGTATTCACCAGATGCCTCGCATTATCGAGCAATCCTCCCCTAATCTGAAAAATGTATCTTCCGCGTGCAAACACGTCGATCCTTACACGAGTGTCCTTTTTTCTCTAACACTCTAATTTCAATAAAATCTGCAGTGTAGTTATCATGCTTCTATTTTGAAAGAACCATTGAAATTATCGTATTATAGTGTTGCACTAGTGGTGCACAGTGGCGTTGTTTTTGAAACATGCATGTAATAGTGTAGATGAAATCTGCAGTGTAGTTATCGTGCAATTATCGTATTAGCGTGTTACAGTGTTGGGCAAATTTTATTTTGAATAATAAATAAACCTGTGATTTTAATTTCAAATAATAACTACTTTTTATAATAGTAATAACTTTTTATTTAAATAAAAATAATTGAAATAATTCCAAGAGTGATCTACTTATTATTTGTTATTTGCAAATAAAAAATTATTATTTGGATTGAGGTGGAAATTATTTGTCAATACAAATAATAATTGTATTTGTGTTGTATTTTTGCTTTTTATTTCAATATCCAAATAACAAATACCTTGTTATTTAAATTTTTATTTAAATAAATGTATTTATTGCCCAGCACTGTCGTGTTATAGTGTTGCACTAATGGCGCACAGTGGTGTTGTTTTTAATTCGAACGAGATCTATCGTAATTGGATACTCGATTCCAGTGGTCATTCGCCGGCAGCAAATCAGAACGCGTGACGCGTTCCACTTTCAATAGAATTTCGAGCGCGTCTTTCCTCCCGCCTCGAAATTCTCTCGCTTACGTCACGATATATCGAACATCGTTCTTGTAACACGCGTGACGTATCTCCCCTTGTATCTTGTCGCGGGAATGCGTTGAACCAGTTCGTTAACCATTTTTCTTTTTGCTCGTTCCGCTTCTCTTTCTTTCCTATTGGTCACGGACCGGTAGTTGTTTTCGGCAGTGATCTCATAATTACGAACGATTCTTCCGCGCCCCGTTCGTGCTTTCACACCGTCGTTGATCCAGAGGATTTATTACCATTTCTGATTTCATCAAAATCGAGTATCCTGTATTTCACCTAAAAAATTCGTTATTTCCTTTCCTCACAAAATTCCGTCTGAGAAAATCCAACTTACTAAAAAGTAGTTTTATTCTTTCGATATCACGAAAATGAAATCAATTCATAAATATTAATTATTTCTCGAGCGTACATTAATTACCATTTACGTGTCGATCCCACACATTTTCCCATAATATTGAGAAAATGTTAAACGAGAGTTTAACGCAGCGAAAATAATATCCATCCTAATTAGCTTTCGGTAACCTACTTTCCCCATTAAAAAGATTCTACGGTGTATTGTAGCCGCGGCAACGATCGAGTGAAAACGAAAGAAACAGCGAGAGCTATTAATCAAGAATCTATATTTAAAAGTACGCTCTCGCGGGATGCACGATGAAACTTAGAAAATATTAATCAATCCGTATCGATGATTTAATGGCTTCGCGCGTAGACAGTCGGTTAATTGCATACGGCTGGATATTGTGTTGAAAATCGTGGAACACTGGCCGATCGTTCGCGATAATTGTTAATCAACGGATCCTATTTCATACGGGTCATCTAATTACGGGAATAGAGCTAGCCGCGGACTTACATCATCGTCGCGCCGAGTCGAATCGATTAATCACCGGCTAAAATAAATAAACAGCGATTAATGCTGCGAATTAATTAATGTACTTCCCGGGAAACATCACGAGCTTTGGATCGCGTCTCGTTTATCACTCATTAATCTTCAATTATTCATATTCCACAGGGGAACGGAAAAATCGTTATTAATCGCGACAGCACAGTGATTCGCTTATGTAACAATAGGAAGGCGAACAAACGCGTTATAGCAAATTGTTAGTTGTGCTTTTTTTCGTTTTCGTTCTATTACGGCCGATCGAGTTGGCGTAACAGCGCGACTGGAAAACATTATCACCGGGGCACTTCTAAATGGCCGCGTTTAGAAAACGATCGCGAACGAGACTGGTAAGCCGACAGGAAACAATTTAGACGAGCAACAGCAGAAACGAACACGCGCAACGATTATCAGAAATTACTCGAGCCAATTGCGTGTCGCTGGATGCAACGTTACGAGCGCAATCGGCCAGTCGCTAGGCCGGGCTCGACCATTTCTGCCTCGCTCCTTATCCGTAGCTCGGCCATTGATAATGGCACATAGGCGTGGCCACTACCGAGATTTGTTATTACAATCACGTCTTCGACCACGTGATTAGACTCGAATTCCGTGAGTCGCTTCGAAGCCGGCCACGATTCTTGCGGAATCCGAATGGCCGAACGACTCCAAAGCTGTTCATTGTTGCCGTTTTTTCGTCTCTTTCTTCGAAACACCGTAATTGTTAGCCGTCGATACGTTCTGCCTGAAGTTTACAACATTGCACAATCGCGTTTGCAATGTAAACTCATTTGTCTTTCTCAATTCTTTTTCCTTTTCGTTTATTGAAATCTCCATTCTTTCTTTTTCCATTACTTTTTAGAATATACTAGAATGTACTACAATATACTAGACAATGCCTAACCCAAAACTTTAGGCTGAAGTGAACCTCGTTTCTCATCGTAGTTGCAATTCGCACCGCAGTATTAAGGACATTCCTAGTGATTTTTGTGCCGCAGTAATGTTTTCCTGCTTCACTTTAATGTACGCAATAGTGAGGCTTTAATCTGTTTATTGAAAAGGCAAGAAAAGTTTCTTTTCATATTTTTATCCTTTTATGTTCCCCTATGAAATTTAAAGGAATATAAAGAATGTACAATTATGTGAGCAACAGTCCTTTAGTGTTCAAGATGGAAGAAAATCGTTTTATTACCACGCTTATTTTTATCTTTTACTTCTCAAAAATCTTCAAAAAGAAAACGATTAACAGACGAGCACCACAGACCGCAAATTGTCAGACCACTTCATCGAGTAGTCTAAGGTAAAGTCTCGGCGCGATTAAGCAATTAAAAAATCGCGATTAATAATAGCGTATAAAAATTGGCCAGGCAGTGTACTTTTAATCTTACCCCGTGAAACGTCGGCTCCCCTTCTCGCTTAAGTGAATCCTGCGTCCGTAATTACAATCCGTCCGTCGATTTTATGATCGTCACACTTTAAAGTTTTAGTAGCCGCGTGCCGGTTCTCGTGCGATTGGATTTTATCGAGTCGCTTTAACGATTGGAAAGATTCGATCTTCGCCATTCAGCTAATCGATAGGCTTGCGGATTGTCGACGGATGGATATGAAACAGGTATGGCTACACCAACAACCTGTGGTGTGTTCCGTTATGTCCATTCTTTCTTCCTTTTCTCGCTCGTGTCCTCATAATAGTCTATAGCTTATAAATTGGACACGCAGGCGATAATAACAGCCGTTTCTTTTCTTCTTCATTGAATTCCGTGATAATCGACATTGTTTCGGGACACGGATCTAAAAGCACCGACTGTTAAGTGCATCTGGCAATATATCGCTGAACCCGTGGCAATCCATCGGGAACGAACGCTTCCGAGGATCGATGACAGTGACGGGTGACGTCCTGGTTCGGTTGAAACGTCGAACCACAGCGAGTTTACGATACAAGGCTTCTTATTTGCAGCGGAACGTGTCGTAAACTGTTGTTGGAAGTTGTCGAACGGTTTATATTTGGAATTTTAGCACATTAAGATGATGCGAAGTTCGAGGAGTTTCGGTCGTTAACAGTGATAATGGAAA
The DNA here is from genome assembly GCF_051020765.1 of Lasioglossum baleicum. Lineage (NCBI taxonomy): Eukaryota > Metazoa > Arthropoda > Insecta > Hymenoptera > Halictidae > Lasioglossum > Lasioglossum baleicum. Next base: position 15,223,471 of record NC_134934.1, read on the forward strand.
GAAGTAATCGAGATTGTAATGGTCCCCGTTTTGTGTGATGGACCGTGTCGGTAACTACTCATTTAAATATTATTGCAGTCGTATACATCTCTGACTCAAAAGGTAGACGATGATCCTCTTGAAAATTTTTATTCTATTCCTCTTTGTAACTTGTGCTTTGCATAGCTTTTCATTGGCCATTTAGGATTGAATTTAATCGACGAATACGAGAGCATTGTATTGTATACATAATACTTTCAGTATTTTCTATACAATTCCGACCAATTGCAGTTTTCAACCGACTTTGAAAGGGGAGGAGGTTACTCAATTCGATCTGCGTGTGCCTTTTTTTGTCCGCTTTTTTTCTATGTATGCTCACCGATTACGCCGAGATGGATGGACCAATCAGGACGAAACTTTCTGCATCTTGTAGAGTATGTCCCCGGGGTGGTCCCGTGAAAACAAATTTTCCATTTTTTCACTCTTTGCGGTTTTTATTGCAAATAACCAATACGACCGAAAAACCATCCTACGGTGTTCTACAAATTCTGCTCGTTCCACTAAAAAGCATGAAATAAAAAATTTTTATAAAAAAAAAATTAAACCGACTTCGGAAAAACGCACTGAAAAGTATGAAACAATTTCCATTTAATTTATGTGAATACACACAAACTTAGATACAATACAATCTTTTCGGAGGCGGCGCAGAATTGAACATTTTCGACACTGAAAATTACGAAAATCCTTAAATTATTCTACATGCTTTCACATATTAATGTATCCTCTCTTCCCACCTACTGATTTCCAATGAAATCATAATCAGCAACATCTGTCATTTGGAAAATTTTCAATTTTGCGCCGCCTCCGAAAAGATTGTATTGTATTCAAGTTCATATGTATTCACATAAATTAAATGGAAATTATTTCATACATTTTAGTGCGTTTTTTCGAAGTCGGTTTAATTGAAAAGATCTCTTTTCACAATATGTAGTAAACTAATTGCTCTAACTTCTCAAAAAGGTTAAAATCGTATGGCCCGATATTAAAAATGTCATCGCTTTTCTGAGGGCGTCCGAATATTAATGGGAGTCACTCTATGTATACATGTAAAAGGACGCAGAAAAGTGGACGTTTTCAAAGGTTTGCGCTAGAATCCGCAAAGAGATGATTTGAAAATTGTAAATTGAAATGTATGAAGATGAAAAGGATTGCTCCTCCGTGGTGAATCGACAAGGTCCGAGATTTAACTGCAGGATTCTGCGGCATTCCGCGTATCAGGATAGCCTATTCCCATGGCGATATCTGTAGCGTCTCCGGCGTAAGAACGCGACCCCATAACTCGGCGGAGTAACAAGCCCGTTCTCTATTAAAGACATCGTTGGACCGGTGCGTCTTTAAATCAGCCCTTGCGAGTGGTACACGGGGCTGCCATAACGGCGTGGAGGATCACGAGGCCGAGGATCGAAGGGACCTGGATTGTCCAGCGTGATCTATCGATCGGAAAGTTCGGCCTCGTGGCTGCGAGACTCCACTTTGGTCCACGGTACGGCTACAGGGAGATTACAATTTCAAGCGCGGGTAGAATAATTTATAACAACCGTGGACCCCCCCCCCCCCCCGGGGTAGATACGTAATCGTGAATACGATATCGTGGCAACGAGGCTGTTGATCCACGGCGCAGCGCGGTGATCCACCTACCGCTGCTCGATCGCGAAACCGCAAGTGAACCTCCGCGAAATCGGCCCTTGGGAGGATGCTCGTGCACTGTGTGTGCCCTAATGGCTGAGTAGAATCGAATGCACTCGTCTTCGACTCTCGAATGCACTCCTCGTACCGCGCCACCCACCGCCATCGCTCCTCTCGTTTCTTTCTCATCGATCGCCGCGAAGATGGTTTCTCTTATTGCGCGCCGAACAAAGGGAAAAGGCGCTCGTTTGCAGGGCTTATACAGGGTGAGTCTTGTTACTTCAACTATACAAGAAGTTACTTCGAGTACACTTCAAATCATTCCTTATTTGCTGTACGAACAAATTTTTCAAACAAACGTCACACGGTTTCCAGGTGCACATTGTTGCTTTGCTTCTTCGTCGAGGTGTGGGGCTCACCTTCAGTTTTTTTAAATGAATGTCCGATATTTTGTCTCAAATTCTGAGTAATATAGGTTTCGCACTCCAAACTCAATTTTGCAAATCAATTTCACCGGTTAATAATATTTAAAATTAATCATTTACCACTGTGTCGGATCCAGATCGTGAAACGAGGGACGAATGATGGTTAAAAAATAGATAACGGAACGAATTTGTGTTACAACTTAATACGAACGCGTTTTCTTCGCGCACTTCTCCATCCGGCGCGTTTCATTAACCTCCACGGTACGGTAACAGTTTCCGGCTAATGATGGAACGGCTCGGCGCGGCGCGGCGCGGCGTTTAAACGGTTCGCTGGCAAAAAGCGTGGCTGGACAGAGATATCAGAGCCGGCATTATCGGGTTTTATGGCCGCGTAAATTATGGTTCTCGTGTTTTCGCGTACCCGGCGCTGCGCACCGTGTAAAAAGTAAAAACGTCAGTTTCACCGGCTTTCGACGCATTCGCGTTTTCTGGGCCGCGGGCTCCACGACAATATACATACGGCACAGCCGTTCCGTAATACAAGTAACTCGTATTACATACTTCGAGTTTCTTCACTTTCGATGGCCGCGCGAACTGGAGCGTGCCCCGCTAAAGATGAGACGAAGTGCATGATAAGTAGGTTCGAACTTCACGGGAGAAGTGGCAGTTAACACTTGCTTGTAGAGCAGTTTAAACGTCGCTTAACTTCGGATACAAATTGCCGACCGTATTCGTAATTATAGCCTGGCGCGGTTACTAATACCGCAAAAATTTCAACTACTTTTGAACGGGATAGTACGCGGCATTTTTTATTTTCCTTTCGTAATTGATGAGAACAGTGGCGAAGATGAAAGTTTGTCTAGACTCGTGTTTACGAGCTTCTCAGGATTTCTGTAATTGATGGCAAGTCGAGTTCTGCGAATCTCTATGCGAAATAGAAATTTTGTGCGTTGTTTGCAAGATAGAGGAGCCCTTTGCACTCGGGGAGCTGTTTTAATCCGAAAATTAATCATTTCGTCTATATGATAAATTAATTTTCTGAATTTTCTGAATATCATTCCCTCAAGATTGAACCCAGATGAAAAACGACCATCTTTTTAAAAGCTGTCATAGATCATGAATTTTCTAGATCGTTTAAATATACATCAAAATTCGAGTGAAGATGCAAGAAATGAAAAATATTTTACCAATGCCATAATGGCTATATTCATTTAATGGTACGTCGATGTCCCTAAATGCTTTTCTCGTTTGCATAGTTTTAAGCGACTCATTTTTACCACAAATGCATAAATTGTTCTACATGCCGCTAGAGGAGTGCAAAGATCGAATTTCTCTGTTGTGATTCAGTGTTTCCCGAATATTCTGGATTAGTATAAACGTTGTACGAGCTTCAATGTTCGCGCATTGATCGCGCAAAACGTAATCCCGCGCGAATAACCGTACACGGGAAAAGAAGAAAAGAAGAGAGAACTCTGGTCGAGTTGCAGGCCACGCTTTCTTCGATAATGTAATTCCGCAAGGTTGTATTGTTACGTGGCGATCATTAAGTGAGACGATACGACCCCGTAAGTTCGGGGATTAATGGCAACGAATCGGTAAAAAGAGAATCCGGAGAAGAAGTCGGGTCAATGGCAGGTGTACCGAATCCGGATTTGATTTCAGGTTACCGTTGCGCCGCGTTTTCAGCCTTTTCATTTTAATTAATCGATAAGAACCGTTTTACTTCGAGGAAACTCGATCGGGAACGGCGAAAGAATGGCACAGAATTAAACGAGGAGCAACGACATCCTCGGGGGATAAGAGAACGAGCGCGGAGGTCAGTCTTTTTTCCCTTGTTTTTCTGTAATTCTCTACCTTCGTTTCTCTTCCGTTGTCCATCTTCACTTTCCTGTCAAAAATAGTCCACCAACAAATGTACACAATGTTCACAATATTGGCGACATTATTAAACATCTTGGCATTTAATCAATTGCTAAACATTTAAGTATTGTATGAGGTATTACATCAATTTCATATCCATAAAATTTTTTAAATCATGGGGAATGGAATTATTCTAGGTCGGAAGAAATGTTTAATTTTCGAGTTAAAACAGCTCCGACTGCAAACGGTTGGAACCTACGAAATGTCTCTAGTATTATTTGAAACTCTCTTCAACGATAGAATAAACTTCCGTCCATAAATCACCGGATTCAACAAAATGGTAATTAAGGAATACAAGTTTCCAATTTGATTATTTGATTTTGATTAGATGCAAAATTAAATACTTGAATGAATGCTGGAAACAAGCGTACAAGCTTCCAGCTCGATTTCATTGTTTTACTTTGATTAGATGCAGCTATTGTACGACAATATTTGAATCGAAAATTGAATATACAATACATACAAATTCTAATAAGTGACCGAATGAGTGTATATCTATACTGATCGACGTTGTGGAGATTCTGCGGGTGCAAGGACCGAAAGAAAAATTAGTTTTCGTCGTAACCGCATAAATCGAAAGCATCTTAAATCAGGAGTCTCGCGGCGACAGTGGACGTTTATCAGAATAATAGAGGGCACAATTACGAGGCCAGATAAGGATCGCAGAATGCCAAGACACGCCAGCGACATGCGCGAGAGATAGGGGGGGGGGGCAGAAGAACAATTCGAAAAAACGGGCTGTTTCGCCTCTCGTCCTCTTCGAGGCGAGATTCCGCTCGGCTCGCGCTCGTTTGGTCCAGCCAGGTCAACGCCCTAGTGACCAACGCACCTTGTTCCTCCGTTCATAACGCGTACCTTCGGTCTCCGGGTGCGTACGTGTGCGTCAGTGTGTGCACGTGCGTGTTTGCGTGAAAGCACGAGCAAGCGAGCCGAGCCGAGCCGAGCGAGCACACGCTCTCGCACATCTCCTCGCCGCGTGTGTCGGCGCGTAAACGCGCGATCTAGGGCAAACGGGTTCGAGCATTAAAGTCACGACTTTTTCCCAGTCTGCGCCCGACGAGATCGACGCGATCGAAAAAATCCACGGGGAAAAGAACGGAGAGCCGTGACGAGGCACGCCGAGCGAACGACAACGCCCTGAACACGTGAAAGTTGCGACCCGCTGCTCGACGAGGACCGGGTCGTGGGCGGCTGGAAATTTTCGGCACGCAGGTGACGTGGGAACCAGCCGAATCGTCTCCGATCATGCTCCATACTTGTGAAGCTGCTACATTGTAAATCCCCGTGCAACATCGAAAAACTGCTGAAGAAAACCGTACACCTGCGACCCTTTTCACGCGGAAGAGACTCTAAGCAGTTGATCTGCAAGAAAATGTAGTCTTGGAGCTTGATTAACAATTTTTTTTAATGGATTTAAGTCTGTTGCTTGCATGTACGCTGAAAATTTCAATCAACATGTCGATTGATGTTAGAAATAATCGAAAATCATTGAAAGATGCTGTCTGTAGATTTATTGCAGTTTTATGTTCAAAGGTGTAAAGAAACTAAGTAGAAGAGTCTCGAAGCAGTTTATCTGCAAGAAAATGTAGTCTTGAATCTTGTTTAACAATATCTTTAATGGATTTAAGTCTATTGCTTGCATGTACGCTAAAAATTTCAATCAACATGTCGATCGATATTAGAAATAATCGAAAATCATTGAAAGATGCAGTCTATAGATTTATAGATATGTTCAAAGTTGTAAGAAACTAACTAGGAGAGACTCGAAGCAGTTGATCTGCAAGAAAATATAGTCTTAACCACTTCCGTAACTTTTACAAGTCTGTGGCCCTTGACTAACGATGTTTTAAATAGATCTTGCAGTTATTCATGCATACTTATATGCTCAAAGGCATCAGAAGCTAGGTAGAAGAGTCTTGAAGCAGTTGATTTGCAACAACAAGTCTTAATTTCATCCAACATGTCATGTAAATCATGTAAAAATTGCTGAAAGATGCCACCTGTAGATGTCATCGCCTAATTGGCGTACTAACAAGTTTGTAGCAACTACATTTAATTAAATGCCACGTATACCCTTAGGAAAATACATCAAAGAAAAGTCGTAAAGCGCAGCATAGAATGTAGCGAATGTGTTAAACTACAATTCCAGGCGATTGGTTACTAGTAAGTGGTGCGTTAACACTTTAATTAGTCTCGTTTCTACTGAACTTGTTCAAATTATATGGAAATAGCTTCGAATTATTTGATTTTGCAGTTTCCAGGAAGTGTTCCATCACGTAGCAAAGTTTTTAACGCATTAATGCAATATTATCGTATAGGGAATACTAAGTTATTGACAAAAATTATGGCAGTACTTACAGAAAGGAGAGGAGCGTGAGTTGTAAGAAAAATTCTAACCCTGAGGTTATAATTTCGTAGAGGTTAATAATAATAAAGTGATACTAATACTAATATTATTACAATAGTTGCAAGTATAGAGATTGTTCATGTTTGCGAACGAATATAATAATTACAGGTACGCCTCTAAGCAATATAGCAGTGGTTGGACGAACATAAGATTGTGTACGCGTGTTCTCCGAACACGTACGTTGGACAATTGAAAAGGTACACGCGAAGGTATCAAATTCCATCTGAAGTTTAGCGTGGAATTGCTCCTATGACACGCACGCGTACATACGTACCGCCCGTCCCCTCATTTCACTCATTTCAACCCCTATTATTTCACTTTGCGGCCGCGTACTCCATCGTCCGACCGAGTTGCTCATGCTGCCGGACCTTGCAAAAAATGAGTAAATCGGTAATTGGCACGATCGTGCGAGACGATCGTTGACGGAACGTGCGTACACGCGATGCAAACGTTTCTTCGGCTCATCCGTCTTTGCCTTCGTGGATTATCGACCGTCGTCATAGTTATCTCCATAGTTCAACAATGCACGATCAATAAATTTTCTACAATGTTCCTCCTCATTATTGTATATGCCCTTGTATCACTCTAGTAATGTAAATAGCACAATTGCATCGTAGAATTGCCAGATCGATTTACAGACTTTTAGAAGAATCAATGGATTTTATATTCTCCAATATTCTCAAATAAAATTAGTTCGACCACTAGTAATATCTTTTCCAACATACATATATTTATATCAGGTCGTTAAGTATGAAACTTGACAAATAAAACACAAATTTCAAACACATTTGTCAAGTGTCATACTTAACGACCCGATAAATGAAGACGTTGTTCAAAATGTGGTACAGGAAATGCATTTTCAATTTTATTTGCAATTTTTATTTTGCATGAAGATCCGCAGTCTAGTGATATAATGCGATTTTATACAATTTACACAAGTCTCGTTGGAAAAAGCTGTGTTACATTATACGGATAGCGATATCTAATAATTATCGATACTAATGGCAACGGTTATTCGAAAATGGTGGTCAATAATAGCGAACTGACTGTGCAGTTGTGCAGTCCCTGCAGCGCAGCCTCGAGCTGACTTGCACGGCCGACGTTTCTCGTACATTAGTCAATTTTAAGGTCGGTCAGGCACGTAGATAATCGTTCAGAATTTACCGTGCATTACCTGACGACGATGATCAGGGTTGGTCGTCAATGACACGGGACACGTGAGCAAATTACGCTGTTTCGTGCCCCGCGCGAATCTCGTTCCTCCAAGGCTTTTAATTTCAACCGGACACCGCCATTTTTCTCATCCGCGATTATTCCTTTTTCCATCGACAAGAAATATCAAACGGAGATTCCGATCTAAACGCTCTGTATTCATGCAAATTACAGATTCGATTGCCCGACCATTCGTACACTTTAATTAGTTCTAAGAAAACGCTCAACGTCGAAAAGAAAAAATAGTCAACACCTACGTATCTTAACTTTTGAGGTCAGTTTAAGAAATTCATTTTAGACAGCTGATTTTACGCTTTTATGACAAAAGTGAGCAGTGTAATTTGAAACAGTAAAAACATTAGAAGAATTTAAAAATACGGCAATGAAATATACTTCTTTTTCGCTTCAGTTTATTTAAATTCAGGTAGAACATTTTATTTTGCATAAAGAGCCGCTGTCTAGTGATAAATTATTACTCTAACTTTTTGGAAATGTTTCGGGTGTTTAAAATAATTATTAATATTTACTCAAAGAATGGAATAAAAGTGTGCGCGTAAAATGTGAGCGATAAATCTCTACGAAAAATTATTGTGTATTTCATGCGTGTGTTACGGAATTGCCGGTGATATGAATTTCAGATCGACTAGAACGAGCCGAAGATAGAACGATAGGCGTTCGGTTGTAGATCACGAACTTGGGTTGTCCGAATCGTTATTCCTGGGAGTTATTTGTTATACGCCGGAGCCGTGCACTCATTGATGTCGAATAACATTGTTAAAGAATCGCGCAAGTAGACAATGATTAATGCATGAGAAAGATTTTTTGAGGATCGGACTAGCTGACTTTCTAACTGGCTGACACGGAACGTGAGATATTTGATCAGCTATACCTACTCCTTTTCAGATCGTCGCTCGACGACAGTAGTGACAACGCGAAAAGAGATCGGGATCGTGGCGAGGCGACAGGATTAATTTATCCTGCCGTTGCTTTTCTCGACTTCTTTCGATGCGTTCTGCTGGTCGTTTGTGAAATCGAGTTGTTATATGAATTATAACCAATCCTTAGAAGACACACATTTTAAATACCACGAGCAGCTTCGACCAATTGAAAACATATTTAATAATGATTAATAGAACGTCGTCGATAAAAAAGTATTTTAAAAATGAATCTACCAAAATCTTCGATTTATATTAATTATAACCCAGTTACCAATTCTTAGAAGATACTTGTACATTTTAAATGCTGCGAGTATCTTCGACCGATTGAAAACATATTTAATAATGATTAATAGAACGTCGTCGATAAAAAAGTATTTTAAAAATGAATCTACCAAAATCTTCGATTTATATTAATTATAACCCAGTTACCAATTCTTAGAAGATACTTACACATTTTAAATACCACGAGCAGCTTCGACTAATTGAAAAAATATTTCATAATGATTAATAGAACGTCGTCGCTGAACGAGTATTTTAAAAATGAACGTTCCAAAATGTTCGATTCATCATTTTGTAAAAATAAAACGTCATGCAATGATTTCTACGAAATAATAGAACTTAAACTACTTTCGGTAACAAAAGCGAAGGCAGAAAAAAAGATCGAGGTAATAGGAGCAACGTCTTTCTCAGCGAAATTATATCTTCCATCGCTCAATCAAGTATTCAAACTGCGAGCACAATACGAAACAGTTCGGAGTCGTTATTTCGCTTATATAAAAAATAATTGCTAGGGGAAACCCTAAGTGAAAGTAATCGATGGGATTCCGATTAATTAAAAGCGAACCCCAGTTTCGAGATCTTATCTCGTTGCCTCGGTCTTGACGAGAGGATTTCTTATCTTGTTAAAACCTTAAATGGTTCGCTAATCTCGGTACTTTCGTTCGGATCGATCAGTCATTCGTTTGAAGTATCACTGGAATACTATTTAAATGTATCACTCGCGTCCTGTTTCATTACTTACGCTTGTGCTTCCCAATGAAAGCTTCTCATGAACTTTAGTAAATTAGTAAATAATTGTAAATTGTGTATTGGTTTACCTGCGTTACCTAACGTTCTATAAAATTCAATAATACATAAACATGAAGATAATTAATCTTTAATGCCCACCGAGCATTCGAGAAAAAGATACGATAATAAAAGAACCGGATTTGTACTTATATCACCTAATAAAAGTTTTACGTTGCTTGGGAATGCAATGTTTTATTATTGTATTGCATAATGATGGCAGCCATTGGTGATAATGAATCGACTGCGAATATTTATGCAAAATAATAATTTTCTGCAATCGACCGATCGATTAAAAATAACATGTCGATGTTCTGAAACTTTCTCAACTGCACAATAGTCTTTTTAACTCTTTTATCATTCAAAATATTTGTTACATTACCGAATACATATACATTACGTTACTAAACATTTAAGTATTGCCTGAGTAAATTGGATCAATTTCATATGCGTAAAAGAGTGAAAATATTCTAGACCGGAAGAAATGTTTGGTTTTCAATTAAAACAGCTTCGAGTGCGAACAGTTTTTCGCTTACTCATTTTTGACTTGATGGTACAACATTCGCAATCAAATAATGAACATATTGGTCAGGATTGATCAGGAACAGCATGATCGAAAGTTTTCTATTGTGGTGCCAAAGTGAAAGCTGCTGAGAATAAAGAGAAGGCGAAACTAGAAGATTTTGTGTCGCCGATCGCCGATCGCAATTAAAAGCCGCGCAAGGATCTCCCGGCGTGGCGCGGCGATTCGCGCTTGACGACGCTGTGCCGGCTCATAATTACTCGACAAGATTTAATCGGTGCGCTCCGGGCTAATTAAAAATTCTTCGCCCCTCACGGGATCTATCAATAAAGAGATAGTATCGGGGATAACGGTAAGAAAATGTCTTCGGCCGTTTCTTCGTTCCGCGAAAGAAAAGGAACGGCCGGTATCTTCGCGCGAATCTCAAAAGCTATCCGTCACAAGATTGCCGCCGACAATTGGCCGTTCTACGGTGAGCTTGCATATTCGCGACACTCGATTCGATGCAATTCGACGGACAATTCGGAACGTCCAACCACCACCCGAGTAATTGCATCTTTTGTCAGTGTGGATGCTTCTTGGGAAAAAATTAGTCGCTCCGCAGAAAAGCAGAGATTAATCTGTAATTCATTGTACTCGCTTTAATTGGTACCAGTCGACGCGTTGATCGAGCTGATCAGCAACTGTTTCGCTTGTACTAAGAAATGATAATCTTTTAACTTCTAATTACTCGCATTATTTATGCAATCTGAAAACTTAGTGTTGCACTAGCAAATATCTATTTTGCTTTAAGGTAGTCATTTTATTGAATAAATATTTATTTGTCTGTTGCAGTGATATAAAGTTCCATGTAAATCCTAGAAAATGTCGATTTTTGCTTTACAGATTGAATCTCTAAATCGTGTCTCTTTTATAATGTTCTTTTATAAAAATAATTTCTAAGAATATTGCTCTGAGCAACGTGTACTTTTTGAGTTATTTTATAAAATGGATTGAATAGTATAGTTTTGTATAATTGTAGAACTAATAATTAGAAAACGACTGTTTGAATTTTCGAATACAGATCGCAACTATACACGCTAGAACCATCTGTCGACGAAATCTAGAATAAAATTGCTGCCTTGACTATCTACAGATATCTTGCTTACCGACTCCATTACCGACTTCTACGATTGTATCCAGGGAGCTCCCCTGTACTTTATAGATCTCTGCCGTTACCTACAATTCCTGAATTATCTTGGGAGCATCGGTACGAATTACAATTTCGGCGAGGTTCCAATATTCAAACTGGATACAATTTTTCTTTTTAAAAAAATATTACATAAAGACAATCCGAAAACGAAGAAGATTTTCTAGTTCCATTTAATTGTTGTGTTTGTTAGATAGTCGATAGTTTGCTAGATAGTACATAGTTGTCGAACAACCAAATCTCTAAATTAAACACTCAATTTAATTTGCATCGATGTATAGACAAATTCATTGAGACTGAGATGCAATAAAATCCTATTTGCTTTACCAGTGGATTCAATAACTTCAAACTACAATTCTCACTTTGGGATCGTTTAACAATTTTATTGTTGAACGTACCTACACCAAATTCTTCAAATAAATTCAAAAGCATAAAGCACTTTAATTTTGAACGGTTTTCTCTCTAGGATCCTCTTCGCACCCCGTTTCTGCTCGACTGTCCACTCCGGGAAAACGATTAGGTTCTAAACGAAAATTCATATCCCCATGGAAACCGGTCCCGGCCATCGTCATACGTTTAGTCGACTAATTGCTCGATCGAAAGGGGGTTGGTCATTTGGGAAGGGGAGAGAGAGGGGTGCGTATCCGCCTAGATGATGGTAATAAATAACCGGCTCCCTCCTCCCTCTGTTAAAACCTAACTGATTCAGGACATTCTGTAATGATCGGTTTAAGTGTATGATTTAAGACCGTTCCCGTTAAGTTCCACGGAAAAACCGGCCGCGTCCTATCGATATCGTGCGAGCGAGCTTCCACTTTAATGCGCGATCGTTGCTCGATCGCAAACAGCTTGTAGCCCGACCGATGTTTACGGCATTAAACGTAGAGAGGCCACTTACCGTGATTACAAGCCGACATATTGGTTTAGAAAAATTCTGTTCAACGGTGACGAGCCTCGAGACGCCCTCTGACTCTCCAAAGAATTTGCGCTTCTTTTCAACAAAAACGTCGATCCTCTTTTCGAACATCTTTTAACGTCGAACATCTTTTACGAAGGGACAGATCACATTCTTTAACGCTTTGCATTCGGAGCTATATTTTAAGTTGAAAATTCGACATTTCTTCCGACGTAGAATAATTTCAGTGTATATGATTTTTTTCATTTTATGGATGTGAAATTGACAAAACCAATTTATCAATTATGTTAAGGTGGAGTGGAGTAAGTGCCTCAACGGGGCAAGTGCGTTAATTGGTTATTTTTATTATAATATGAACGAAATTTCTCTAGCTTGTATTGATTAATGTAGTATAAGTTAGTATGAACTATTCTACATAGATATCGCCCAAGAATAAAGGTGTTTCCTCGCTTAAATCAATGCCAAACAGTCACGTGAGAGGTACACGTACAACTTTGATGTTACCCTAAACATGAAGCACAACAAATATTGATGTAGGTTTACATGAAATAAACCGTTTTTATTGTATTTTTTTAAATTTATTGAGAAAAACACTAAGATGCACTTGCCCCGTAAATATTACTACACGGTGCAAGTGCGTAATATCACGGTGCGGTGGGGTAAATCCGTACTGTATGGGTAACTATAAAACTGAACAATATATTTAATGCAATAAAAAGCATTTTAGAGCAGGCTTGTTAACCATTCTTTTCTTGTCCTCTAGCACTTGAAAGGTTCGAAAGCATTTTTAACTCCCAGACACGCTCTTTCCCCATTTTCGGGGTAAGTGTGTAGTAGTTGACACTTTGTACAATATCCTCTCAAAATGATAATTTTCAAGCAAAATTAGAATCTTACATAATACTAATTCATCAGCAATAACTGTGGCAAGAGTTTGATACCAAGAGCGTTAAGTTTTTACATACCAGACTGAAAATACATTAGTTTAAAGTTCAACTTTGCAAAAACTAGGGCGCACTTACCCCACTCCACCTTATATTTATCAATAAATGATAAAATACTTAAATGTGTAGCAATTGATTAGATACCAACATATTTAATAATGTAAACAATGTTGAGAATAATGGTACGGCAATTTTTAGTGGCGGCTCAAGTGATTTTGTTAAAATCTTCGTCACGAGTGTAACTCGTTAAAATACGGCTCGCGGGGTTAAGGGGCATCTCTATGTATGTGCGGCGCTATTGATTGAAACAAACAGAAAATGGATTGTTCGATTCTCTCCTTATTCGCGAGAGCTAGACAGGCAAGGTTACACGAGGTGCCACGCGTTCTCGCTAAAATTCATAGAATCCGTCCGGACACGAACCTCGTCCGATAGCCTGTAATTTACAGTTATTAAGCGAAATGAATCAGTCGACGGTTCCCGTGAACGGGTCGCCATGGGATTTTTGTTAATGGCGATCGTGCGTCTTCCAAGCGAAGGGTTCTAATGCGCGACCAACTTCTGAACATTCGTTACGTGCTCACGTAATTACCGATCTCGCGTGCTGGTTTGTCGACGTGTTTAAGAGAGAAAGGGTGTCGGATGAGGTTTAGAGAGGTCACGGAGATAAGTGGATGCGGTTCGTGTGACGTCATGGATTTGATGAGGATCGACCTGTTAGGCAGACATCCCTGGAGCCGGGATATTTAATACCGTTTCGCAAGTGTTACAATTTATTAGCAAGTTCTCTCATGAAGAACGAAGATACGATTTTTTTTTTTCTAATTAAGTTCTAATCATTGTAGCTGCGACCCTAAATCAAGAGGTTCAGAGATCTTGATGCCTCATGAAAAAAACAATCCATTTTATGACAAAAATGAGTAAGTGTAATTTAAAACAGTGAAGACATTAGAAGAATTTATAAACACTCATATTATTTTCCACCTATTAAATATATTAAGACACCAAACAAATTTCTATTTCACTCGAGTTTGTCGCGAATCGGGTAGAACATCTTTATTTGTCGTTAAGATCCGCTGTCTACTTATATCGCTGTTAAATGAATTATCATGGGTATAATTAAGCTCGGTAAACATTCCCAAAGAAGAATATATGGATGTTATGTCTAGGTAGCGGATTGTTTATGCATTGATAGTAAAATCCCTTAAATTAAGGGAAGCAATAACATTCAATTTAGTTTTTCTTTCATCCAAACGATGCAGACAATTTTTATTTTGCATAAAGATCCGGCAGTTTAGACATGACAGTCGGCGGCGCTGCGACAAAACGGGCTGAGGGGGAGAGGGTAAAAGGAAAAAAAAAGATGGTCGAAAGGAAAAGGGGTTGAAAGACGGTCTCTTGTTCGGCAGACCGTCGTAAAATCCGGGCGGCTCGTCTCGATTCGAGGCACGCACGGAATTTGCGAGCACCTTTAATGAGGCAGTTTTATATCGGCGTCGGCAACACCGAGGGGAGGTTGAGAACCCGAAGGTGGCTCGTGCTCGATGATGACCTCTGACCGCGAAGTCCGAAGAGTGAGACGACGAGGCCATGCCTGGGCACGCGAGGCCCAAGACTTCGCCCCGAGGCACGCGCACCATTCCCTCTTTCTTCTCTTTTTTTCATCTCCCTTTCTCTTTTCCCTGCCCATAACCACAACCACGACCACGGACCACGACCACAACCGTCGCCGCAGCCACCCTCTCTACGACCTCGTTCCCTCTTCCTCGCTCTCGTATATCTTTTGCACTCTCTCTCTCCATCGTCCGTTCCTCTTTTTTCCCCGGTTTCCCTCAGCCTCTTCACGTAATTTTGCGGGATTGGCCGGTGTCATGCCGTGCAAAAACACTGCCCATAGAACTCCATGATGCGGCGCGGCAAGTGGCCGACAAGGAGAGAGAAACGGTGGTTGTTTTGCATGTACGCGCCGTGTGTTCCTCCCCTCCCACTTCATTCTTCTCTCCTCTTCATCCTCCTCTTCCTCCTCCTCCTCTGTACCGCCTGCCTTCTTCTCCGTGGATCGAGATCCATTCCAAGATCCTTTGACCAGAGACCGGGGCGTGATCGGCGTTCAGATCGTCGGCATTTCTGTACCAGCTATCTCCAGATTGGAATATTTTGATAGGCCCTCGCGGATGGGGCTCGATAGAATCTTCGTTGCGAAGTTCCGCTTCGAGATGGGGCAGGGAGCACTGTGGCTGTCAGGTTCACGGGTTCTGAACGCCCGGTGTGTCCTGTATCTCGTACTTGCCGACGAGGATGTTCGGGGGTAATCCCTTTGTTGCGTGCACTTTGCGCATTTCGTTCGCTGACTGAGCCGCAGACGATTAGAAATGTTGCCGGTCCGCCGGCAAATTACCTCCTGAACTTAGCATCTTGATCCTTGTCGTCGATCTTTGTCGTTGTCGTTGGTCGCAAGCTTCGATAGAACTCGAATGTATCAGTTATTTTATAGTTGTGGAGGTGGACAAGATTTGTGAATGTTAAGAAAACTGCACTTTTCAAATGTACTAATAAGAGAAGATAATTGTCAGTGTTGCAACACAGAAGATCAATCGTACCTCACCGTTCCTCCAGCGAATTAGGCGACATACCTGGAAAGAATGTTTCAACGGGCAAAAAGCACATGCGGATCGGCTGCGAACTGACCGATTATAGTTGTTTGCAACAATTGCGACCCCGACAGATGGACAACACGTGCGACAGAACCACGAAAACGATGAGCGAAAGTCGCCTATAAACCACGGCATTGTCGCCTAAATCCACCCTTAACCAATCCTGAAAAAAACCGAGGTGACGACGGACAGGACACGACGCGACGAGACAGATAGAGCAATCCAGGAAGCGTAAACACGAGACGAACTACCTACTCCGCCTATAGACATCTTGAAATCGCGAATCATTGAATTCAATCAATTCAACCGACTCCCACTTATTATACACAACCAGGCTGCTGTAAAAAAGATGCAAGATGCAGTATTTCCTGATGCATACTGAGGGAAGGCAACAACACCCAAAAGGATGACGCTGAAAATGTGTCATCGAAAAAGCAATGCAACTTTACGGTGCAACCAGCAACACAAAGGAAAACCGTATGCAAGAAATAAACCGGTCCTTGGTCGATGTATCGAGGCGGGTCCCGAGCGACCCGGCACCGGCGGGCCTCGGGTCTCGACGATAACGAAAACATCTGCCTTCTGCGGTCGGTTCCAGCAGGCGGGTTGAAATGATCCGGTACTCGTCGAGCGAAGGGTTAAATCCACAGGTTTGCTCGTCGTTCATCATCCGTTCGAAAGAAGAAAGTTTCCAGGCGAACAACACAGATCAACACGGAGGAATATAACGCACAGAGGGAGAGAGAGAGAGGGAGAGAGGGAGAGAGAGAGGAGGAACAGGGCACGGCGCCGCCATCGGAGTCGCTCGCCGGATATCAAGACGAAGGATACGCGGGCCAGGTATATCCGCGGCAAAGTTCCGAAGGGGGCGGTGTGAAGGGCGTAGCCCGCTAATTATAATTATACTACGCCGGTATTAGCAGCGTGAAATGCAACGTAAATTCTGATGAAATACTCACCGCCCCTCGGGGTCCTGGCGCGGAGCAGCGTGCAGCTCGTTTGCCAAGCAGCGCGCGCTTTGTTTCGCGGCCGCGCGAGTCGTAGATCGACCTCCGCATTGTCGTACATTACCGCGTGGAAATAAATGAGTTCGTTACGCGAGAAAAACGAGAGACACGCTAACGACACACGGCCAGCCGACTGGCTTGGTGTGGTTCGCTTGGTTGGTTGGTTGGTTGGTCGGCTTGGTTGCCTTGGTTGGCTCGCTTGGTTGGCTGGTTTCACTCGCCCTATCTGGCTGGTTGGTTGGCTGCCTGCCTCGCTGGCTGACTAGTATGCGACCACGTCATTGCACCGCGCCGCGATTCACCGCCATTCCTACGTTCCCGCTGTTATGCTGTTTTAATTACGTCGCATTAATTACCAGGCAATAATTCGAAGCGAAACGTCGATGCCGCTTCCCTTCGCGCGGACTTTTAAGCGGCTCCATCATCGTCGCGACGCACAATGGGTCGAGAGTATTGGACCATTCAGCAAAACAATGCTAGATTTTGAGAACATACCTTCATTATTTTATTTTTTATCAGGTCGTTCGGCAAGTAATTTCGTTTCTCGTGTAGAGATGGCATTGCTTCCATTTGTTATTACTGGACTGCGGATCTTCATGCATTTAGAGTAGAAGAAATTGAAAATTGAAGATGTCAATATATGATTTCTCCTCTGTTAAAATCGTTAAGGGAAGAAGTAATATTCAATTTAGTTTCTATTTCTTGCAATTGATGCAGACAATTTTTATTTTGCACAAAGATACGCAGTCTAGTTATTAGCTAAGCCTTTAAGCAATTTTTTCAAAGATTTTCACGATCGAAATAAAATTTATTCTAGATGGCAAAGAGTTGGTAAAGAATTATCACATTCTACGAATAAGAAAGATAAATTTATAAATAACGATCAATGAAAGCAAGTGTTGCACTTGATTGCACTTGGTGGTGAACGTAACTGCTTTTTTAAATATTAGAGTAGATCAGTTTGAAACGACTGCGCCAGGTTTCTGTGTCTGACGACGACTGGCTGGATCTACTGCGAAATCATGCTGACCGAAGGCTCCATTCAATTCCGGCGTGACTGAATCACTAGAAATGTTTTAAACAATCCTATCAATATTAATAGCGAAGAAGTGTTAATTCTAATTGCTTAACGATGTAAGCGGCTGGCTAATAGCGTGAAGCAAACACCGTGCTAACAAACAATTAATAATCGTCTGGAATAAAATTGATCTGTGCCGCGCGTAAAGTAAACGTTCCATAAATCAACGTGTTAGATATGGAAACTAATTACAGTCGAAGTGAAAACCAGAATACAGAGAATGCCTACATCCACCGAAAACTACCTTCCCACGATTCGCTAGACTACTTTCCCTTGCATTAGCAGCAGTCTGGCATTACGTTTTGAAAAATTGCAAAACAAATATAAACGTTCACCCACGAACACCATGCTCGACGAATTGCAGTGCGTTTGACGCCGTCGCAGCGTAAAAAGGCCAGTCGCAAAAATGTCTTTAATAACAGCCGATCGATCAAAGTTTATCGGGAAACATACCGAGGGAAAGAGAAACGCGGTCTCGGGTACAGCGCGGCGGTTCTAGAAGCGAGGATTATCGCTCGCGGAACCCTGCATTCCTAATTCATAAATCTGCCCTCCCGTTCGCTAATTGATAATAGTAATTACACCTGCGTGTCGCTCAAACGGCTATGCAGCAGATTGTACGTGCGCGTGTACCCGCCACGTCGTTATTTATCATCGTCGACTGGGCTCGAGGATTGAGTCCCTCCGCTTGGCTCCGCTTCGCTCAGCTCCGCTCGGCGCCGATCCGCGCGGCGCACCGCGCCGTTCACCGAACAGGAAGGCGGGCGTTTTCTCCTAGTGCACTAATAACATAGTGGCGACCTGATAATTAATAATGAAACAGCACGGGGGCTGGCTACAAGGGGGAAAAGTGGGGAAGAACGTGCCGTGCCGGCCCTGTTACGCTCCGCGAGCGTCGATGCACCGCCTTTCCGCGTAATTGCAAGGTGCAGCGGGCTACGTGCGATTCGTCGACGGAATCCGACAACTAGGAACACGGACGGACCCCCGGTGCATCCTCCGATTCGAGAAAACGAAGCTCGCAAAAATCTACAGGCTGATTCATCTTACAGGAAACGCTGTTCAAACGATGGTAAACATTTTCGGACAAATTCTGAATGGCCTATTTTATACGAACCTGGATGAGGAACAAGTTTAACTTGTCAATGAAAATCCAGAGCTATAAAATCACAAGTTTCTAGTCCGGTATTAATTTTTCAAAAGATCATTGAACGGTAAAATTGAGATTTGTCTAGAATGTAGAGGATCTTCCAAAGCGTCGCGCAGTGGTCCTTTCCATTGATTTAACTGGCCAAAATTATATATAATATTTAATGGTCCCAGAACGTTTTTTGAAGAAGTATTTTAGAAACAGGTTTTAATACTTCTTCAAAATTTCTTGGTACATTTGACATGAAAAGCAATATAGAATTTCTATTATTAGAAAGGGTAGAATTTTTGAAATCAATGAGAAGGACCGCTGTGTGTCGCAGCATTGCGAGCGCAAATTGAAAGAGCAGTGACGACAGACAGCAGCCGGCTTAAAAATTGTATTATTCAAGGTTTCGCTAACCCTCGTCGCAAACCCTCTTTCTTCTTTTTATTCACACCGTCGGATATCGTTTCGCCGCGGTTTTCCTCGGCTCCGTCGTGGTTTTTCTATCAAGAACTCGGACTTCGTCTCGCGGTCTAAGGCAAGACTCACCGCAAATAAGATAATCTCCATTATAAACTCGGGGGTGGGATGAATAAACGACGGGGAGTTATTTACTCGTCTTGGAAAGAGGGGAGAAAGGAAACAAAGTAATAACAACGGAACGGGAATAAGAAGGCAGGTTTGAATCCTTAGTCGGTGCCGCAAAGATCTTGGTCGCGCAGACGCCTTAAGATGGATTCCCATCGTATTATTTCGCGGTAAAGGGCTTCCTCGCAACCTCGTTTTCCGTGCAATTCCGCGAACGTTGCTTTCACTGACCTGCGATAACCACTCGACACTTTATTCCGATCAGCCACCGGATTATTCGCGAAAATTCCTCTTTCATCTCGTCTCTTGCGTTTCCTTTGCAAAATTCAGAATTAGACATTTGAAAGGGAAAGCTATTTTTCAAATTTCCTAGACGATTGTTATTTACAAACAACAACTACAGTAGGACCTCGATTAACCGCACAGACACGGCACGTATCCGATCAGACAAATATTCTTCAGAATGCTTTTGAATAGAAAAAGAATATTGAAGCTATGTTCGCTGCATTAGAAAAAATTAATAAGTAACATTTTTGTTTCATAAAATAGGTACTTTAGTTACTTTAATTACTGAAGAACTTGTAGAAACAGAAGAGAATCGGAAGATAAGTACCTACGAGGTCCTACTTTAATTCCAAATAATCCAGTACACCGTTACCTTGATATTTTCTACTAAAACGTAAAATTGGACGCGCAGAAAAGTAACATTCGCAACAGCCTCGTTCCGCCGGAAAGAAATTGTAAAAAGGTTCGCCGTAGAGAGAGAGTTCCTTTCTTCACGTTCTACAAACCTTCGTTCCTAATTCGTGGTTTTTTCATTCGCGAAAGAATTTTCGAGCGACTGAAAAATTCACGAAAATAATACAGACGGGAAACGTAACTGCAATTGAAACGGGATACGTTGGTTTATGCGCCGGCCTGTGTGCTGCTTAACTTTATCGACGCCTTGCAACGTTCCGACATTGTTACGGTTCCACGTAAAAAGTAAATAACTATACAGACAAAAGGAACGATCCATCTTTAATTGAACCTCTCGTGGCGGGAGCTACCGTTTCCTACGCAGGTTAAATTCCCTGAATTAGTAATCCCGCATGTTGGCAAATAATGGAGAAGAATCGCGGTTTGTTTCCGCTAGGAGAGCCGCGGCGGTTTTAATTTCAACGGGGGTTTGTTTAACTCGCGTGCCATTGTAAAATCCGCTGTTCTTATCTGCTCGTCCAATTCTCCTTTTTTTTAACTAAACAACATGACATCTACAAACTCAATTTTATTTTACCGAGATCTCTTTATTCTGAATTGTCTTCGTTTCTCCTTCGTGAAATTCTTCATTTTTCATTCGTCTTTCATTGTTGCGAATTTTCTCGCATTTCCAAATACAACGTAAGAATTGTACGGTGAAATTTCATTGTTTATCTTCTGGACTTGAAGAAGTAATTGCGAAAATATGTATTCGTAGCGCCAGTCTTACCACGGTCATTAGAGTTTATCCGAGTGACTTCAATGCTGCGTGTCGCAATATTCACACATGTGTCGGTAATCTGTATTTAATGACCGGAAGCTTTAAACGTGCGATATCTTAATCGAAGATCACTGATATGCAAGTGTGACTGCATTTATGAGCAGCTAATCGTTCGCGGAGACCTGCTCGGTCTCAAGCTCGGAACAAGATGCATTTTAAGTTGCGACATAAATAAACTCCATTTCAAGACCCAGCTCAAACAAGAATATTTTTGCGAATATCTAAGAAACTAAAAGAGACCACCTATGACTTGCATAGGAGAAAAAGTTCTTTGTAATCATGACCTTGACAACATATTTCAATTTCATCAAAATCAGAGAGGAAGTTACGTTCCGACAAGTTCATCTATTTAATTTTTGAAGAATATTAAATACAATCAATTTACGAAGTGGAGTGATCGAACAAATAAAATAAGTGAATACTGATTAAATTGTTGGAGAGAAGCAATGTTCACAAACTTGTCAATAATTTCGTTTTTTCTTGGGTTGTGTTGTATTTGTTAATATACCAAGATAAATTTCTGGTGAAATCCGTAAATAATGACTGGTTGTGATCCTACAAATATTCAGTTGCTGATCAAATAATTTAAATTTAAGCAATCATTGCCGAGGTTCGCGTGATCTCTCAACTCCGCCGAGGTTCGTAGGCTCTTGTTCGCCCTAATTTCTGGAAACTGCGGCCGGA
Organism: Lasioglossum baleicum; assembly: GCF_051020765.1. Lineage (NCBI taxonomy): Eukaryota > Metazoa > Arthropoda > Insecta > Hymenoptera > Halictidae > Lasioglossum > Lasioglossum baleicum. Next base: position 15,245,340 of record NC_134934.1, read on the forward strand.
AAACATGTTAGTAAACCAGATGGACTTAACGTGCCGTGTCGAACGATGTACTGGCGAGATATGTAAACGACTGGATATGAACGTGGCTATGTCCGATCAATTCTTTTGGTCGATGGCTCGTGAGATAACGCGGCCGTAATTATCAGTAATTAGCAAATTTCTGCATTCTTAAAGGTTCCCACTTATTCAGCTGTCAGGGCGATTAACTCGACAACTCCTTAACCTCGTTGGTGTAAAGACCATACTCGCGGAAAGGTATTATTATGCGAACACATTTCATGGGGCGATTGTGCAAATATCCTTGTGCATTCAACGATACACGTATTCTTTGAATTTCTTAAACGACGACATTTATTGATTGTTCTTCACTGTTTTACAATCTAGTTGCCCCGTATTTATTTTTTCTTTTCATTATATATTTAGTTTAAATATAGTTGGAGTCACAAAGTGTTATTGATTAATAGAGTGCGGATCTTTATGCATTTATGGCTCATAAAAATTATCAAAAACTGTTGAAGTATCAAATTCAACAGAATTTAGTACAATTTTTATTTATTTTCGATCTACAAATGCTATTACCAATGAAAATAGGATTTTATTTGATTCCGCTTTCTTCAAGTTTGTCTACAGAACATGAAAATTGCACAAAGCATACATAAAATTACATACATCCGCAGTCTATTGATTAATTAAAAAATTGTGGGAGTTGTATTTGACGGAGAGATAGCGCTGTACACACGGACTCGTGTCACGTACAGTGGATTTACAATTGCAGCAATCCAGTTGCATAAGAAACGACGCACTTACCCAAGACGCACTGCAGTCACTGCCTCCGAGTGTCTGAAAGGCCGGCATGCATCTGAACGTCATTCTGAGCCTTACCACCGAAATTACTATCGAAACGTTCACCGCGGTTCTCCGGTCACAACTTACCTAGAACAAAGCGAAACACTTACTTAGCGATCGATTGAACCAAGCAACAAATGGAAAACGTCGAATTATACCACAAACATTAATTGTGGGAAGCAAGAATAAAATAAAAATTGATTTCATCCCTTAATGATTCTTTTACTTTCAGATCAAATTTTTGCTGTGTCTAATAATAATAAATATGAATATTATGTTTGAAGAGTTCGAGTATTCAGACCAGGGACCAAAAATAACAGTTATTCTAAAATTTTCTGCGATAAAAATCATTAATAAAAAGTTGATTATTATTGAAATTTAAGATAATCTACACAAAATATAAAGAAAAAAATTCGAAGAACAAAAGGGTTAAAAAATATCGATTTTTATATAATACTTTTTGGTTACAAGTAACAGTTATTAGTGTCCAAAAAAATAGATCCTCCTCGATAACTGTTATCGATGAAGAAAAACTGTTTTATTATTGAGTTGTCTACTCTTTTTCGGATGGAGCAAGACTGAAATTCATTGTGAAGGCTTCGTACAACAAGACGAATCAACAGACCATAAGAACAACAAAAAATCTATTTGTTGACTGTCTTTGTTAACGGACGACTCCGTTTCACTCGGGAAATACGCGTATCGATATAGACGAAAATATTATACAGATTACTGGAAAATTCAGAAATATAGACTCCCGTATTTATCAAAACTAGCGTGCATAATTTACGCTATGCCCGCAACTCAGGTTAGCGTTGCACGAGCCTTTTCTACTCTAAAATTAACGCTAGATGATTTGCGGTGTAATTTGTCAGGAGAAAATTTGGAAAAACTCATGTTTGTCACATTAAATTTTGATTGTAGCAATTAATTTTATGAATAAAAAATGTATGAAATAATTGATTGTCTACCATTTGAAAGTTGTACTATTTAATAATAATTATTACAAATTTCCTTCACCAATAACTGTTATGAGCGATCGAAATAAATTTCTCTCATCGATAATTGTTATGAACACAGTCGAAATAAATTTCTCTCATTGATAACTGTTATCAGTAGACAGCGGATCTTTATGCAAAATAAAATTGTTCAACCTGAATTGCAACAAACTCGAGTGAAATAGAAATTTAATTTCTCTCTTAATATGGTTGACAGGTTGAAAAGAATGTAACAGTCTTTTTACATTCGTCTAATGCTTTTCCTCTTTTAAATTACACCTACTCATATCTGTAACAAATGCATAAAATCCGCTGTCTAGTTATAAGTGATCAAAATGAATTTCTCTCAACAATAACATTTACCAACAAGAGAAAAGATTTTCGGTTACTTTATAATCCTTATTTCTAATCAATACCATTTTAGTCGATGAAATACTTGTTATTCCATGCCTTTTTTTCTTTTTGGTTATAACAGTTAGGGTCCCTGATTCACACCTTTATTTGTAAAGCAGAAATCGATTCAATGAATGCAATTCAATATAAATATTTAGTATGAACTGTATAATTTAAAGACTTGTTCCTAGCCAAGTCTCTCTCGTGAGCAGACGCGTAATCAATTCATTTCGAACGTCCCATTTTGTCGCACGCAGTATTTGCACGTCGAAAGCGTTCGAGGATATTTACAAGCGCATAATTTTCCATAATTGGACGTCCAGGACGTTTGTGTATGCGGGTTAATATAGATGCGACCGAGTGTTTTATATTTGACATGGCCTGCCTATTTCTCCTACATACAAACATGTGTTTTGCGGTGCGGCATCGTACAACGCGATTTGCATAACAGAGGCCAAGCGAACTTTTTCTCGGATGTTAATTACGATGCGCCCGGTTCGGCTCGGATCGCGGGAACACGAAACGCAACATTTCAGGAAAAATTCTGTCACGAAATCCTGCGGCGCGACGCACGGCTAAAGGATCGAACACCTGCTTCGCAGTTGCCCTTCGCAGTTACCTGCGGCGCATTAATGCAGATGTAAGTAGATCACCGCGGGTGTTCCTACGAGGAGCTACCTCCTCCGCTGCCCTTTTATTCCCTTCTTCTACCCTCGGTCCTCCTCTTTCTTTCGCGTTCGTGTTTAATGCGTGTAATCTCGTGTAAAACACGCGTCGTCGCCGGTTACCCATATGCTAGTCATTTGTTAGAAAGCGTAATTAGCACAACCGCTTCGCTTTGATACCCCACTTGCTCTCCTTTTCTTCCCTGCACTGTGTGCGTGTCGTGCTGATTTTCATTAAACCCTCGCCCTGCTGTTTAATTCATAGATTTCGGATCGACACGACATTTTTTTTTTTTTTATTTTGTAGAAAATTTCTTCACAGATTTATTTCAACACAATACAGAATTCCTCTTTTTATTACACCATGTTGTGTAATAAAACATGTTGTGAAGTTAATAATGCAAAAAGGGACTGGAACCCTTCCACAGTTCACAATTGTCTTGTCACTCGGTGTGCTACAATGGATCTTCCATCCGAAGCCACGTCGCACAGTTACAACACTGTTTGTCTTCGCAAATTCCGTAACGCGCCAGCGACGTTGATGCGGAACCACCGCCATTTTGCCGCGATGACACACACAGTTGCAGTCAAAATAGCAATCCCATGAGTCGCTCGTTCTCGCGACGTCAAAACACGATGAATAATATCCGCGAAAAACACTCACAAGCACCCTGCATCGCAGCATAAAATCTTCAAAAAAAATATTGACGATTTCTCGAAATCACATTTGCCAAATTTATAGTAACGTGTGAAGTCTTCGAACCTCGCGCCAGCTTTGAAAATACGTAATGTTGATGTATCGGTGTGATACGTGGCCAGTCGGGACGAGAGAAGTGGACTAATTTTGAAAAATTCCTCGACGCGAGACCGGTGTGGACTTCGCTTATTCAGGTATTCGAAAAATTCGACCACGGGTTTCTCTGTTGCGTAAGCGATGCCCCTTCTTCGGGCCGTTTCGGGCTGATTACTGGGCCGAACGGAGCGCATTCTTCCCGCCAGCGAATAAAACCACGAGGAGCAGGGACTACAGGAATAGGGGAGGGGTCCAGAAGCAGAGGATCCTGAAGAGGAACGCGACGACGCAAAAAAAGCACGCGAACACCGCGAGGAGGATCCTACGTATGACGAAGCATCGGGGAAGCGTTCGAATAAAACTGTGGACCACAACGATATCTCTCTCTCCCTCTCTCTCTCCCTCTTGTTCCTCGTTTTGTCTCCTCTTCATCATTCGTTACTCTCTTTACGTTCGACTATTCTCCACGCACGCGTTTTTGTCTGGATATGAACCGGTTCTTACCGGCGTCCTTTATTTTCTAAGATCGGACTGAAATTGAGAGAGCACCGTCTCCAGCCACTATGCACACGACAGTTTTACCCCCTGCGCACAGTGGGCCAATTCTAGCGACGAACAGAGTTGTGCTAATTTAAATACATTGTGATTGAATTACATTGTATTTTGTATACACAGTATTTGAATTACATTGTAACTGCATTACATAATTCGAACCTTTCACTTAATGTAATTGCTAATTAAGCGAATAATGAGTGTAATCAAAATACAATGTAATTAATATAAAATAAAAGGTGGAGTGGGATAAGTGCGTAAACGGGGCAAGTGCATTAACTGGTAATTTTTATTATAATATGAACGAAATTTCTCTAGCTTGTATTTATTTATGTAGTATAAGTTAGTATGAACTATTCGACATGGATGTTACCCAAGAATAAAGGTGTTTTCCTCGTTTAAATCAACCAATAACAAACAGTCACGTGAGAAGTACACGTACAACTTTGAAGTTACCCTGAACGTGCAATAGTTTACAAGTTATTAATATATGCTGTGTTGTTATTTTAGGTAAGTACAACAAATATTGACGTAGGTTTACATTAAATAAACCGTTTCTATTGCATTTTTTAAAATTTATTGAGAAAAACACTAAGATGCACTTGCCCCGTAAATATCACTACACGGGGCAAGTCCGTACTATCACGGTGGGGTACGTGCGTACTGTATGGGTTAATCTGGATTCGTCGACAACGCATTTCACCGACACTGTTTTCATCGACACGATTTAATTAATTAACTTTCGTCGACACTATGTTTTCATCGACATGGTCAAATCATTTACAAATGTCTTCATCGACATGATTTGACCGACACTGTGTTTTCATCGACACATGTCTCCCCTTTCATATTTCAGCATGAAAGTACTTGTTTGTTTAAAAATTGATAACTATAAAACTAAATAAAAAAATTTAACGCAATAAAAAGCATTTTATTTCAGACTTGTTAATCATTCTTTTCTTGCCCCGTAGCACTTGAAACAAGGTTTGAAAGCATTTTTAACTCTCAGAGACACTCTTGCCCCATTTTCGGGGCAAGTGCGTCCTAGTTGATACTTTGTACAATATCCTATTAAAATGATAATTTTCCAGCAAAATTAGAATCCTACATATGTAATACTAATTCATCAGTAATAACTGTGGCAAGAGTTTGATGCCAAGAGCGTTAAGGTTTTACATACCAGACTGAAAATACATCAGTTTAAAGTCCAATTTTACAAAAATATACGAGCACTTACCCCATTTCACCTTAATTTAAATTACTCTATGTGAAAAATATATGAATATAATATATAGTATTATTAAAGAATAAAAGATATAAGTAGTTAACCCCCATTCATTTGTACAATTTTAATTATTCGTCGCTAGAATTGTCGTCTGTCCCACTGTGCTGCGTTCTCAATCCTGTCTGCTAACTTTCTGTGCACTTTATACTGCAAGATTATGTACGCGATGTGGCCTAAATGTTCGTAGTAGAGCACCAACAATTGGTTTTCAAATAACAGATTTGAAACAAATCGTCTTAATGCACTTTTTACAGATACGAAACCAGAACAATCGATTTCTGGTTTCATTTTGAGTCTTTGCCCTCTACCTACAGATTTCCATTGATCTGCACTAACTCTTCCTGTGATCCGTCTCTCTCTCTCTCTCTCTTTCTCTCAAATTCTGGTTCTACCGTATCCCGTTCTCTGTTTAGTTGGAGTCGACGATCCTGCTCGCCGGAAAACGCAACTAGCGATCGCTCGGGTGCTGCCGCACCAATGAATAATGGATTCGAACGTAGCCATGTCGGCTACCCGGTTGAATATTCATAGTGCGTTTCTACGCCATGTGCCGCTGATACACCGACGTGACGCGACGCGACGGGATCGAGCATCGGGTTCCATGTCCAGCCTGGTGAACGTCGAACCCTCCTCCACGGGAATGAACACGCGTGAACACGCGTTCACGGCGATTTGCGAACACCACTGTCGTCGTTGCTGGTCCAGCAACGCTGCCGTCCCGCGTTCGTTCTGCGATGCTAATTCCATAGCTTGTCCAGCAACACCTATAGGCCAACCGGTCGGCGAATGAGCTTCAGCCGGCAAGCATACTTTCGTTCACTCCAGACATCCCCTAATGACGCTGTGCCATAGCCTCGCTTTAATCTATTTATTCAATTGCATCGCTGGAAGCTGTCCCGGCTGAAACGGATTTTCTGAATCGTCCATTTTAGAAGATCCAGCAGGTAACTAATTTTTAAGCTCAGGATCGAGGGTTTTGAAATTTTTGATGAAATGAGTAGCAATGAAACACAGAAAAGAAACATCAGGCGAATTTAATATTATGTAGCTGGTAAATGATTTACAGCCTATTACGTAAAATGTAAAGCAGAAATTAATGTTGCATTATTCTAGGACCCTTTACGAGGAGAATGTGGGGGTTAACCGGTCTTGAAGAATATTCCACATCCAAAACGAATGTTGCTGGCAGAATTCACATTATAGTTCGAAACTGAGAATCGTCAATTTTAGAAAATCCGTCAGGTAACTAAGCATCGAGGGTTTTGAAAGTTTGTATGAAATATGAGTAGCAATGAAACACAGAACAGAAAATTGTGTAAATTATTTAGAGCTTATTATATACAGTGTAAAGCAAAAATTAATGTAGCATTATCTTCTAGATTATTCTAGAAGCCTTTACGAGAAGTATGTGGGGGTAAACTGGTCTTGAACGGTAGTCCGCTAGGCATCTGACCAGACGTCCAAAACGAATTTCGCCGGCAGAAGGAGATGACATTATAGTTCGAAAGTTTTTCAAAGGGATCGTTTGCATTTTGGTTTAAAATTCACGGTCGATTGGCATCAAACTTTCCTTCGTCGCAGTTGTCTCTCGTCTCGCGTTCCTGTTTCTCATCGGTTCTTTTGTCCTCGGGTTTCTTTGTGAAGTGACTTTCGACTTTAAACGTCTGCGAACCATTGAAAATTCTCTTTTCGTTTGGACTACCAGTCCAAGTGGCGTTTAACAATGTTGATGTTCCTGCAGCGTTTTTCGCAAGCTCCTTTTCATTTCTTCTTCTTCGGTAACGAGACGCATTATTATTATCAAACGTTCTACACGTTAAAACGATTGTAACTCTTTCTCCCATACCGATTCGGAACGGCTCACCCAAATGATCTCTACAATATCCTTAATTACTATGATAGCTGGTCGGTTTCTATTCGCCAAGTGAAAGTCTAATTGCACGTCTACGAAGGAGGATACTTATGACTGGTCTTACTATAATTTCAGTGAATCACGTGATGTAATATCACGCTTTAGCCGTGCATGTTCAGAATTCTTTGCGCAATGCTAACTTGGCGATAGGGAACGCAAATGCTAATAGTAGTCCCGATTACTGCTGTTGTCTGTCGGCGCGTTTTTGACCCTTAGCCTGAGAAGTAGTTACCCAATTGTTCCAGTGTTGAATCGTGTGTGTTCACTGTACCGTATGCCACAGCGCATTGCAATTTACACTGCAACGAAAATATCTGTTTCCTTCGTATACGATTCTTTCACCAATACGATCAACTTCCAATCTCCTCAAATATTATAACAGCCTTCGTCATGTACATATACATTGTGTTCACTGTGTCTTTTGTTCTCAGAAAATTTTTAACGTTCCCCTTTCGTCTCTTTACGTATGAAGTTATTTTCTCTACATTTTCTCAACGAGCTTCTCTTTTTCTCGAATGGAAGATCGAAGCGACATGCGACAGGAACGTACAGGCAGAAAGTAGCTTGGTAAAAGCAGTTTGACATACGATATTTTTGTGATGTACATCTTCAATTTATCTGATGTATTCTTCGAACATTTTACAATACCTGAGATCAGTAAATGGGCAAATTTTCATCCTGAGCAAATGTACGAGCAGTGTTGCGCTATAAATAAATTTATTTAAATAAATAGTTATGTAAATAAAAATTTAAATAACCAGTTATTTATTATTTGGGCAAGTCTAAATGAATTATTTAAAATAATAAAGTTAATTGTTGTTTTCAAATACAATTTCAATTATTATTTGTATTGACAAATAAATTGTATTTTTTAATAGGCAGCTAGGCCCTTCGGACGGGCCCGACCACTGGCGGTATACCTGAAAAGGTTGCTAGCTATAGCAGACAAAAAACGCGCACGTGTCCATTGAATATACAAAATACAAGAAATAAGAGATGACCAAAAACTATTTATTTGATTTCCACCTCAATCCAAATAATAAATAATCTTTTAATTGCAAATAAGGAATAATAATTTATTCAAATAAAAAGTTTAGTTATTATTTGCAATTAAAATCACACGTTTATTTATTATTTAAAATAAAATTTGCCCAACACTGTGTATGAGGTGTCTAGAACATCTATCGATTTATTAACTACATATTTAACACGCAAATGTCCGTCTCGGTGACGTCAGGACCGGTCGAATGCCCTAATTGTTTCTACCATCGAGTGACCAGTCGCCGAACAATTCGGATTTTGCGGCTACGATTATCAATTTCATCATCGTCTAAAGGCATAGAGTTCCAACATGTGGCTCGCGGCAAATACGCGGTCCTTCCCCGCTTAGGTGCTTCCCCCACTCTTAGACTTCATAGTTGCCGTAGAACTTCGTCTCTGTCCCCGTGCCGCTCCTGCCTCCCCACCAACTCTACGACTGTACGTAGTAGTGAGAAGAGAAGACTAATGGTGGGGACGTTGCGGTTCTCGCAGGGGAACAAGTTGGAACTCCCTGGTCTAAAGGTATCTCCACGGTCCGCGGAACTTGAACCGGATACGATGGAACCGGTAAGGCACAATAACACGTTTTGTCTCGGTTCTGTCCCGTCCTTGTTCATCCGGAGAGCGGAGCCATAACAATTCTCAGTATCCCGAATTCCCGGGTGTACTCATCTCTCTCTTTCTCTCTCTCGCTCTCGTTTTCTTTCTTTTATTTAGTTTTCTGTTTGCCATGGTCACTAGGCAGAGCGTCGCCGGGTATACGACTGCTAACGACACGCCATTAAATCGAGTTAACGAGGGAGCCGCGTTACTTATTTACCGAGCCATTTCCTAGCCGAGTGATCGTTTCGCTCCGCCATCGGTAAACCGCAAAACGGCGATGCCTTTCATGGAAACGCGACCGAACACCGCAGTTTCAGCGGACACTGCCGCGACAGAGATATCCGCCGCACCGGTTTGACGGTCCCCGTTCCGCAACGAGATCGTTCTCGTGATTTTTCAACCGATTGCCTCACCGATGGGATCTAGACCGTTTCGCTATCGATCGTCTTTTGTCCCCGTCGTCGCTTCTTGCGCCGTACTCCCTGGAATTTTACTCGCCGACGATTAACCACCGATCGAATGGCCGTTGCGGCTCTGTGGTACTCGACGTTCCATTTCGCTTGCAATTTGTCCGGCCATTTGCAAATCTCCCGCAAACGAGAAATCGCTTCTTGCTTCACGAAATTATTCTATTAAATTTTCCAGTTTAGACGATAACTTTTTAAATATTGCTACACAACGTGACAAAAATTTTTTAGAAAAATTGCAAGTTGTCGGAATCGCAGAGAAAATACTGAAAGTTGTATTCCGCAATATTTTTATGTGGGCAATTAAACATATTCTGAAAATTTCATGAAACTGGAGAGAGAGAAATGGAAATTTATTTTCTTTCTTAATATGTTTAATAGGTTGACGATATAGTGTAACAGCGTTTTGAAATTCTTCTAATGTTTTTACTGTTTTAAGTTACACTCACCTATTTTTGCCATAAACGCATAAAATCCGCTGTCTAATGATTACAAAGCGCTGCATATAACGAGATTCAATTACAATATCCTGTGTTTTACACGGCGCAAAGTGTTTAAATTCCTTTATACATTGTATTAAACGCGATATTACATTTTTCATTAATATCGAATGTTTTTGCTAGATATTACATTACGTTTGCCTGTACACAGTGATAAATTGACGGTTCAATAGCAACGAATTCAAGCATCAAGTTATCGGAGTAATAAAAAACCTAATAACTCGTCCTTTCATCGCCGGTGCCGCGCTACGCCGGGTTCGAACCGTATAAATATTTTCCAACGTTTTTCCATCGATTTTTGATCTATTGTGTTCTCTCCTTTGCGAATTACGCGATGAAGATTACCACGCTCCATTATTAACGTCGATTATTGCGTATCCGCATGTAAATCCAGTTGTGCAAACTGTTTGATTGCGTTGAAATTGTGGCTGTTCGTGTAATGTTTACTCGCGGCAGACCAGGTTAATTTATTTACACTTCCAGAGCGCGTTGGTCCGAACGTATCGTTCGGCCAGAACGATACCAGTAAAACATACTATATTTTCTTTTTGAAAAGAATCTTTTTTACCACCACTTTTAATCCCCACTGATATATGATGTTGTTAACTAAAATGCAAACGTTAGCAGTTTTTGCTCCAAGCATCCGCTTCAATGAACGACTGCAATAATGTATACAATCGACATAAATGACTTCAAGTGTAAACACAATCGAAATCAAAACTAATCTTCACGTTAGACGAACTCATTGCTGCTAAGAAAATCGTAAAAGGCGAGAAAATATTCTCTCTTACATCGATTAGTAAATTTAACATTTGCTCAAGAAGTCAGAACAATGTTCAATACAACTTTAAAAAATGGTTCTAGAAAAATTAGCCGATTATTAATTAGTACACCAGTACAAACACTACACTCGCATGCGATGTATCCTGTCGTTAAAGTTCTCGAAAGTGCAGCCACGATTTTTCCTCTCCGTTCAGGAATCTGTCACGAACTGACTCGCAAAAAGTTCACACGATCAAGTTCCAATTAGGAATTCAACAGTTTGAAAAATTCATCGTCCGATATCAGCCTCTTCCTCGAACACGTGTATATTAAAACCGCAGGAACACCGCAATCACGTATAGTCCTGCTTTCTTGCGTGCACGGATACTTTATGGTCACAATTTAGTGCTATTAGCTGCACTGATGTCTCTCTACATGCATCCTATGCAGCTCTGCGTCGCGTCAGGTTTTCTGTCTCACGTCGCGCAACATCGAATTTGTAATGAGCTGAACCTGCTGGACAGAATGCCGATATAATTGCCAAAGAAAAACCCGGGAAAACGACTCATTTTACTCGTGCCTCGAAGATCGTGCATTTTTCTTCGCTCTACACTTTACACGCGTACCTACCGATCGGATACGATAATGCGAATGATTTCAGGCGCAATCTACGTTGCTAATTTGTTCTTCTTCAATGCCGTTTTTACAAGCTGTAAAAATGCAGAGAAACTTGCAAATAATTATTAATATTGATCAAGATGTAAAAGACTGCGGGATGAAAAGTTAAAATTCTATAACAAAAAGTGTCTCTTTGAGAAAGTATTCTCAACTGAAGGTTTTCAGAAAGCACAACAAATCGAATGTGATAATTCATCTAACAATAACAAATTTCTAGTTTATTTCGCAAGCAGGGCTCGTTCGAATCGTTGAAACAGCTCAATCTTTCGCAGATACGTTGATAGACCCATCAAGCTCGCCTGCACACGCCTAATCGCAGAGGATTAAAAGTATCGACGTCGAAGCGACTTCCTCGATTAGTATCGCATGCGGTTCATCCGTCCAGTCGTCTTAATCGCTATGATTAAACCAGGAAACGTTTCAGGCGACCGCGACCGGCAATTCTGAGCAATGAAAAACGCGGACTCGCGCGAAGGAGCACGTGAACTCTACAATTTAATCGGGAACGGGAACGCGCGGAACAGATTCAGTCGGCAAGACTGGAAACGATTGATCCAGCGGAAAACGCGAATCCACTTTTTCCTTCGAAAGCCGTGTTTCCATGATTTCTCCTTGGCGCGTTATGAGGCAAAAAGTGGTGCGGAGCGGTCGCAGCGCGCGTTGCAATTTCTTTTAATTGCCGCACGATTCCCTTGATGCCTTCCGACTGTTATGCCGGCTGCCATTAAGATATCCTAATTTCCCCGTTTCCCTATTTTACGACTTCATTTTTAACTGGCAAATGATAGGCGAAAGTAAAGGAGCTGCTAGATTCAGCCTCGTTTATAAAGCATTAATTTATATGTATACCATTAAATGATTTGCTTTTTCAGAGTAGATCTGATTTTCAACGAACTGTTTATCTTCAAACAGTTGAAATTATGTACCGAAGATATATTTAGTTTTTGTGATCGATCTCTCGTAGCAGCAGCGATGGAAACACAATTGCATCGAATTATATTTGCCGGAACAATGAAACTATCTAAACCACCGACGCTACCGTTCCTCGTAATCCTTCGGCAGTCTGTCCAGCCGCCCATCATCAAATCTAGGGGCCTAAAAATCGAGATACCCTAGCCACGACCCATAATTTAAAGAAACCCATTGGAAGGTCTCGATCGGAAGGACCCGTAGCATTCCAGCTGGCACTCGAAACAACTATGTAATTCGAATTGGCAGCAGTGATGGCCAGCGTCGAATGCTTTTACAATTGAACTGCGTGTAAAATACCGAACACATGCAGCGACTCATTAATTTTCGACACTCTTAAAAAGTCCATAGCATTTTCAATATTGGACAGAAGTTAGGACAATCAGTTTACTACATTTTATTAGGTTTGAGGGAAAGTTCTGTCGTGTTTGAAATAAGCAGCAATAATTTTGCTTATAAATGAAAAACGAGAATGAGAAAGTTGCCAGTGATTCAGAAACAGGAATTGGCAGGTTATCTGGAAGATAAGATTAAATAATAATATGAAACATATATTGTGTATTTTTACAAATTGATTAAAATGTTTTCTTTAAAATACGACAGAACCTTCTCTGCAACCTAATATTTTCCGCAATGCTTTTCGGCGATGAGAATCGAACGATCTTCTACACTCCGGGACGAAAAGTTAGCACACTTTGCTGTTTATTAAACATTAGAAATTCAATTTTTTAGTGTGTCTTTCTTAACATATGTATATGAATGAAATGAAACGAAGCTTCATTAACTTATCTATTTTTATTGAATGAAGTAGAATTATTAACGAAATACAGAGGTACAAAATGATAGCACACTTAACGAAAAACTTGAAATATAACAGAATTAATCGATAAAAATGTTTTGGATAATATTCTCCCATTTGTCCTAAATGCACTATTTTAAATCGTTAATATTTTGGAATTGTCAGCCAGTTTGGTACACAGCTCTGGCAAGATGTGCCCAACAATTTTCAATAATGTTGAGGTTGGAGATCTTGCTGGCCACTCCAAAACTCGAATAATTTTTGAAGAAAAGTATTTCTTGACCGCGTTCGCTGCGTGGACTGCGACATTATCTTGTTGTAAAATGTATTTATTTGTAGGAATTCTTACAGCATAAGTTGTTCATTTATCATTTTAATGTACCGTTCACTATTCATTCGTCCATTTATAAATTTGATTTCTGTTTTACCCCAATATCCAATATCGGCCCAAATTATCACACAGCCGCCTTCCATTTGGCGACGGCTTAAAAATTGCTGTTCTTCATTCAAATCATGATAGTAATAGCCTACGCCGTCTGGACCATGGTAATTCAATCTTTTTTCGTCAGTAAATATGACTCTTCGCCACTTTGTCCTCATATTTATATGCTTTTCGGCAAATTGTAAGCGGAACGCTTTATGCTCCTTCTTTAACCAAGATTTCTTTTGCAATTCTTTGCGCGCAAAGTGCTTGCATTTTTGTAAAACACAACGTACATTATTTCCGTTAGTGTTTACGCCAACACTTTCGGCGATTTGTCTCGCAGTCATCCTCGAATTTGACGCTGTTCTCAATGTGACACGTTTTTCACGGGCAGTTAAATTTTGTGAACGCCCAGAACTCTTATTTTTCCCGTCATTTTCAGGATTTTTTAACAAGCTCATAATAACTTTGCGGCATCTATTTACAAGTTTTGATATTTGTGTAATTCAATCTTGTTCTTCCTTTAACTTCAATATCATATGTACTTCACATACACTTAGTTTTTTTCCACGACCTATTCTTAACACTTTAGTATGTTGTTTTATTAACTAAGCATGAAAGAAGCTAGTACTCACTTCATCAATTACGTTTTGCAATGAATGTTTGCTCTTCAGTAACTTCTGCACAACTGACAAATGTAAAACTGCTATCTGTGCTATCATTTTGTCCCGCTCGTAGGGCCCAATATTAACGTTTTCATTTCGAAAATTCTATTGAAGTAAATATTGTGAATGATATTCAGTACATTATACGTACAGCCATGTCAGAATATGTTGACATATTAAAATATTCATTTTCTACATGTTTAATGTATCATATGAGGAAAAATAGACGATGTGCTTTCTTTTTGTCCCGGAGTGTAGCTGCAGACCCCGTTCATAAAGAATTCTGGCCATGCCGGGCAAAGAGTCGTTCATTCAGGGCAAGAATAAGACCCGGCTAATCACTCTGATGGAATCGAACCTACGCTGGCCTGCGATAATGGCGGTGGCGCGAATCGACGAACAAAACGAGCACATGAAGATGCGAAATTGGCCAGACCGGCCGCGGCGTCTCAAACCCTTAAAGAGCAACGCACAACATTCCGATCCGTTACAATTACCGAATAATTCCAATGTTGGCCCACATTTGGCCAAAGGAACCTGGAATTAGGGAGATTAGAGGCTACCGTTCGTAAGGATCGCCACTACCGGAATTTAACCGGTTATTATATAGATACCGAGAGCTCAGAGGCTCACCAAGCCAGAACCCTGTTCTGCTGCATCACGGGACACATCCTGAACAACACTGCTTTTACCGATTGGGCTGCTGTTCGTGCTCAAACAATGAGCTTTCATATATTTGCGTGAATCACGAATTTGTACAGCAAATAGACTACAAGCTACAATTGAAATTAGTCATTTTTCTTATTAGAATTGTATTTTTATCTATTGGTTAATTTCTTCGTCTTTATCTGACTTATTTTCAGTCATTCTTTTCTCATTTGTGCCGAAGTTGAGAAAATAAAATTAATTCTGAAAGAGCCGAAGTTAATGTCATTAAATACATTCATTCGATAAAATAATATCAAATGAAATTATTATATAATAGCTCACAATCTTCAAATTCTTCAATGAACTTTAAAATGATAAAACTTCAATGAATCCTTTAAAAATAACAATTGCATTGAACAAGGTAAATAGAACAAGTATTTACAGATGAAGATCCGTTGTTCGCGAAATTTGTCTAATAAGAAATCCCGCGGGGGCCTAAAAATAGATCTGACGGAATATTTACGAGCTAGAAGCCTGTCATCAGCATAAATCTGGTTTCCTGAGTCATCGACTTAGAACGATTATTTGCATTGTATAATGTATTAAGGTTGCATTCGTTGCATTCGTTGCATCGAGGAAAGAGGAGCTGATATTTGCTTGCGCACGTAATCACCTTCGAAAAGCTCGTGCAAAGTTTTACGAAGCGAAAAAAGTTAATTTTACGGTGCCTGGTTCCCACAATCAGATAATTCCCACGCACACCGCTTAATTATATCGATGCGAGCGTATTATGCACTTGTCTTACCCGACTAATCGTTCGATCGATCACAGGTGCACCGATGCGTGCCGGCAGTTTTGACAAAATTGCGCAATCTGTCATTTACCTCTACAAACAGGCTATAATTACTCATTAAGCGATAAGGAACGGCGTGCCTCAAGACTCTATGTCTGACATAATTCGCGCAGATAGTATCTCTCTGTGTCTCTGCCTCGATTTTCTTTCTACTTTCATCGGCTTACTCGTGATTTAACCCTTTTGGACTCGGAGCAATTTTAATTCCAAGACATTTCGTTCAACCCAGATCATTCTCATTAATCTATAACTTTATTTCTACAATTTATACAATTCAGACGACTTAAATAATGTTAGAACTGTTTGGAATAAGGTATGGCAATTTTTACTGGCGAAAGAATCGAAGGCGATAAGACAAATAAAATTAGCATGGATTCGCTATTTTTTAATATAAAGTCTCTTATAAACTCCGATTCTTAAAGATTTTCTACTCGTATAGTACATGTTGATTAATTTTGAAGTCTCATAAAAACTCTTATAAACTCCGGTCCCAAAATTAATCAACATTTCCTAGAAGAGTAGAAAATCTTTAAGACAATGAAGATTGAATAAGAGATTAGAAGCAGCGTTCACACTAGTTTCGAAGCGCCGAAAACTTGGTGCGCTATTCACGGCACCTCGAGATAGGAGCGTTTTATGGCAGAAGGATTTAGAGGAAGATCTTCGACCAGCTAATGCGTGCGGGAACATAAAACATATCTTCGAGTGAGAACAGTCACCATAAATTCGAACGTCGTCGCTTAAAGAACCGAAGTCAGAACTTCATCGAACCGTGGCAAGTTCGGCAGCCTGCTAATAGCTACATTCAAAAGAACAGCGTGTTCTACCTGTTGAAGAAGAGAGAGAGAACTCCAGAAAATGGATTCAAATTATTTTCCAACAAATTCATTGAGTAGAAATTGTGAAGAGCATCGTTACTTCGCGAACATTTTTTTCAGGGGACTGCATTCACGCATCAAATTTTTAGTTGGCGTAGTAAGCAGGTAAGTAATTTACAACTTTATGAGCAGGATACAGGACCTCGAAGGGTTGAAAGGATTTAAGGACTCTGGAGAAAGATCTTGAGATGATTTTCTACGCTTTGAGAATGGAGACGGACCGGAAGCTGGAGAAGCAGTATTTCTCCGGGATTTCGGCGCGTTATTAATAACCGTGGTGAGCGTAATTTAATTAAGGCTAATACATTTATAGCGTTCGCTTGAATTATGATACGCCAGGTGATAAATCGTTCGTTTTAATGGCTACCATCTCCGAGCAATTATTATTGCGCAAGAAACGCTGGGTCCGAGACGATGCTTGTCTGCCCACGCAGATGACAACGCATGATCGGAAACACGTTTGCAAGGATAAGCGGCCATTAAGTTGGTATGACAAGTATCCGTGTCGTAATAGTGGCGAGCCAGGGCTTCGTTAGTTGGATGGACGCCGCTTCCTAGCCGGTGGTTTTCATAAAACTTCGCCCCTTTAACGGACTTTTCTTCAATTTCGACGTAAATTTCATTTTACTGCTCGTAACGGTACGCTTTATTATTACTTAGCTCGGTGTAGAACGCTTAAGGACCATCTCGAAAAATACTTCGGTTACGAGTGTACCGTACCATGCACCCCATCCACTCATTTGTTAACAGTTTAAATGAGCTGCTCGAATGTTACTAACTGAAGAAATATTGCGAGTTCCTTGCGAGCGTATTAGTACAAGGAGATACTCAAATTGGAGAGAACAACCTCGCCCCTTAATGGTATCACCGAGAACTTTGCAAATTGACGGGTAAACGATGGCGAAAGAAATTAAACTTGGTTCTTTATGTTTGATATTACGGTTCTCTCTTTATGCGCGATATTTAGATTGCGGCTACTCTTGTGAAGCTTCTTCTTGTAAAACTGCGGAATGGGCTTCCGTGAGATCAAGTAACGATTTAATCAATTCTCCAAAAATTGGTCGAGAACTCTGCGAAAAAATTTAAACTTGGATGGTGACTCTGAGGCGCCACTAAAAATTGCTGTACCATTATTCAAAATATTGTTTACATTATTAAATATATCGGTATTTTATACCGACTTCATATCCATAACATCTCAAAAGTCGTAGCGAATGGAAATATTCTAGGTCGGAAGATATGTTTAATTTTCGAGTTAAAATAGCTCCGAGTGCAAAGGGTTAATATTATGGTTCTTTGTGCAATATTTAGATTGCAACTACTCTTGTGAAGCTGTTTCTTGTAAAACTGAGGAATGAGTCAATTTGCGTCGTGAATAAGAGTCTGCCGATTAGAAGATTTTCCAAACATTGGTCGAAATTGGACAGGGACACGTACAAAATGAGTAAATGTGTCAGTGTACGGTCGAACAGGCGTTTCCGCCCACGCGGTTATGACGTTGCCCGCGAATTCTTTAATACCGAAATAGGATTGAAACCGTTTCGTTTCAGAGGTTAACCAGGGTCCCTCGAAGTACTTGTCTGGCAGTTCTGCCGTTTGAATGGCTAGTTAGCGCGAAGATTGGTTTTCTTCGCATTATTGGTCCCTTCTTCGGCCGGCGTTATTGGGATCACCCAAACACACGGCAGTAAAATCAGCTAAGCTGGCGGTTATTTATTGCTCGCGGTGGCACAGGTGAAAGAAACAGGCCTCACTCACTCCCCTCGTTCGCCCACCGTATCCCCCCATCCTCTCTTCACCCCTCCATCTACGTCCTGTTTCGTTTTCTAGGTCCTTTTTTCATTGTTTTCTATCAACTCCGTTTTAATCGTAGACTCTCTGACGGCGCGGCGGGTTCTGGGTTAGGTCTCGCTCTCAAATAAGAGGGTAGCCAGCCTTCAACAAAAACAACACGATCGCCAAGTGATATTTTGTTTCGATTTATATTCACCGATTCGAAAGATTTATGTATTGAAAAAATCAAAATAGAAATGTGTGGCTATTTCTATTTAGAAAAGAATAAGAGTCTCATTAATTCTCCTTTCATTAAGACTCCCAATTTGACAATTGTATGTCTACGTAATTAATTCGTATATGGATCTTTATGCAAAACAAAAATGGTCTGCGTCCATTGCAAGGGACTGGTGCCAGATTGACAATGCAATCTTACTTTAATAATTTTAATCTTTCTTTTGTTTTAATTTGCACTTACTCATTGTTGCCATAAATGCATAAAATCCACAGTCTGTTAATCAGTATAGTGCACTACAGAAAGGTCGACTACACAGATCCAAAGTGAATGATAATAGTCGGCGTTTAGATTGAAATATGCGAGACACATCACGCACAAAAACATCTAACGCTCGAAACGCATGAATAACGATCGGTCATTCATTTCCCACCAACTTAGCATTAATTTTTTTGCTCGGACAAACTCAGTTTCGCTGACGTGCGCCTCCGCCCTGACCAGACTCATTTATCCCGACCAGTTACGAATCGATCACTCGAAACTATTTATCTTAATACTATCCGCAACCGGTATCGCTTTTCCATCGAGTGGCCATTCAATTTGCTGATTTTCTTCGCGGAGCTGAACTCTCTACTAAATCTTTTACCATCGTTGCCAGGCATCCAAAGATCACAGACGGGCTCGAATAAATATTATTGTCGATCGATCCTTTAAACTCGAAATAGAATACTACTTTTTAGATTCTTTTTAAAAATAGAACACTCTAAAAATGAATCGTGAACATAAACCACCCGGTATGCAGACGGAGAGTTAATAAAAAATAAAATATTGTTGCGAATTTGGTTGTTAAGCCAACAAAGGCCTAGCATTTGCGCAGTCTAGCAGTGGCGTTGGATGACTTATCTGTTTTCTATAGTTTTGATTTGCAGAATAAATTAAGATTGATAGATTTCTCCGATGCCATATTTTCTGCGATGTTTTATTAGTTCTTGCCATTTGTGCCATCTTCATCGAGATCTCGGATGTCGAAGGTTCGGATAACGAAGGTCCTACTGTGGCCGATAGCAGGGTCAACCGATATCCAATAAAACGAGCTGCGTTCACATTGATTCGAACGGCGCCGTAAAAACTCGTGTACGTGTTTGTTGGCAGGGGAACGTGTGAAGACACGTTGATCTCTAGCGCACACGCGATGAGGAAGAGGTTCCACATAAATAGGGGCCGTTGAAATCGAAACAATCCGAGGAGCTTGAGCGCGCTTGTTCTCGAGAAACGCCAATTACTCGGCTCGATTTTCAGTTCCTCCAATACAGGTTCGGAACCTGTGCCCGAGCGCGTGCAGCTTTCCGTGCGCGGACTAAAGTAATTGGCGATCGTAAAGCATCGAAGGCGTTAACAGCAACAACAGAATTGTTAGAGCGGCCGCGTCCGCCTCCCCGAATGCCGGCGCAACCCGCGACGATTAACAGCCGACTAATAACCGTTCGGTCTCTGTTTAAAGTTGTTAACTTCCACGATCAGTCCCGCCAGCTGATTTCTTTTCGCGGCGACAAAGTGCGTCGACGCGTCGCGTTGCGTTGCGTTGCGTTTCTTGCGCGGCCCCGGACAAGCAATTAGCGCTATCTATCATACCCAGTTATCATTACCGGCCGCCATTGTAATTATTTTCCCTCGTTTGCGAGGATTGTTGACATTAGCATAATTACCGTTCCCTCCATCAACCAGCTACCCAAAGCAACCTCGATTATGTATGTATAGACAGTATTGCTGCCGACGCACAGTGGGGAAAACGGCCGATTTAGCAGTGCAAAATTGAAAAAACCAATTATGTGGAAATAACCATTCATGGCTCCTGATAATTTTCGAACAATGCTAGAATATAAAATTCGACAGAGTTTAGTGCGATTTTTATTTGTTCCAGATCTACAAAGACTACTGCCACTGAAAACGAGATTTTATTTAATTCTACTTTCTTCAAATTCTGTAGAACTCTTTACAAGTTAAAATCGACAATTTTACTTCTCAAAGGAATTATTGTTAAGCACGACAAAGGCTGAATGAAAAGGACATCCTTTTCACCTGTTATTTATTGCTTAGAACGTTAAGGAAGGAAACAATTTTTCGGAAATGTTTCAATAATGTTTCTCGAGGAGGTATCAGGAAATTCATTTTTTAAGTTTGTTGTAAGAAATACTAATGATGTCTTTGCTCGTTTCCCTGATGATGTCTCCCTTCGTTTCTGCTGATTGTTTCTTTTTACGGCGAGTTCCGGGAATTTTAATAGGAGACAGCAGGAGCGAAGGATGCTGCTGACAATCCAGATACGAAAACATAAATTTTCGACGAGCACCCAGGTATGACCGATCGGTCACATCGTCGAGGAAAGTGTTAAAAGAAGAAAAAGCACTGTGGATGGTTAACTCTTGGGATAAGTTTCGAAAATTTCAAGTTCAAGGTTGACGACGCTAACGAACCGTAGCCAATGAACTTGTGACTCAGTCGGACGACTCTGGCCTCGCAATAGAGGCACCGATCCCCAAGAATGATTCCATTGTGGCAAGATTTTACGAGTCGCTGTTAAAGCCTGTCATTACAGAGAGGTTTGCGGTTGCTGAAGAGCATCGGTCGATCGGTCGGTCGGTCGGTCGGTCAGTCGCGCGCACGAGCGCACGAGCGCAAATATGCGCGGCGTTGCGAAGAAATTCTCGATGATTTACCGCTCAATTTTATGAACTTATATTCCATAAGAATGACGTATCTATTTCACTTAAACGCGTCCCCGGGGCGCATGACGAATTGTGAGTCGTAACGCCATTGTAGCGGTTTATTACCTGCGGCCAGGTGTACGTTTCAGATACGAGATAGCAGGAAATGAATGGACGATGCGTTCCACCGTATAACTGGCCCATCCGATTTCCTCCTAGCTATCGAACGCCACGGCGCGACCCGACGCGACGGCTTCTCGATCATACATCAATTTCGACTTTCAAACAGACGAGAATCTTATTCGGGGACCACCGAATAAAGACAAATTCAGGTTTTCTTATTTCATATGGCGACAGCATCTAACTAAAGCCTGTTTTCACGAAATACGATTTTTAAACCTGGTGGTGCGTGCACCTTTTTCAATTTTCATCCGGTTCACTTCAAATTTTCATAGAACCTTCGGAAGTATGGTTTTGCTAGAAATATTTTCGTGATTGTTTCGATGAGAAATGAAACCTTCTCTTCGAGAGCGTACAATTTCCATAAAAATCGCAGCATTTATTAAAAATCCTATGCACTTCCCTGATAAATGTTATGCAAAAACTGAAAATATTTCGTTCTTTTCTTTAGCTCACGCGAGTCGACAGAGGCAGCAGGAAACAAATAACAAAGAGAATACGCTCATACATATGATATTAAAGATGAGAAACAAGACATGAACATTCGATACATGTTACGATAAGACAAATATAAACTCGTAACGGAAAAAATGGAAAAATTACTAGTCTACTGGGTTATTTTCATGAAACAATATTTACTTTGTAACAGTTTAAAGAGTACGTGTACTATCTATACAAAAATATTCACAGTTCACACACAAGCAATGTCTCATATATGCACTCAGATCTAAACTCTGCGATTATTAATGAACATCTCATCTTTAATTACCTTTAGAAAGTTCTTCGTGCATAATGTTAACTGCATTGCATAATCGCAATAGTGTGCACTAGAGACACTTGTCCGAACGATTCCGTACGACAGATAAATTGCGTGCATTACACAGACAAAGATAAATAAAGGATTTATTTCGAGAATATTGATAATGTACTTTAGAAAACACTGAAATTTAAACAGTAAAAACATTTAAAACGTGTAAAAATATGGAGACGTTATTTTCAATTAATTGAAATTATATTTCAAGAATATTAATAATGTACCTTAGAAAACATTGAAATTTAAACAGTAAAAACATTTAAAACGTGTAAAAATACGGAGACGTTATTTTCAATCAATTGAAATTATTTCAAGAATATTAATAATGTACCTTAGAAAACACTGAAGTTTAAACAGTAAAAACATTTAAAACGTGTAAAAATATGAAGACGTTATTTTCAATTAATTGAAATTACATTTCAAGAATATTAATAATGTACCTTAGAAAACATTGAAATTTAAACAGTAAAAACATTTAAAACGTGTAAAAATACGGAGACGTTATTTTCAATCAATTTGAATTATTTACACAAAAAACAAATCTTTGTTTAGCTTCATTTCCATGTAAACGATGTTTAAACATTTTATTTTGTATAAAAATCCGCTGTCTAGTAATATTTTTGTTGTGTTCGAGCCGAGTTAGAGAAACTCACGAAGCAGGAACAGATGCATGCCCAGCCGAGACGTGCAAAAGATACGTTTATTTGATAAACGATTTTATTTGCAACGACTGGAAAGTTTAGTCACGCTTTAAGGTGTGTCCTCGGAGGATTCGCGAGTATTCAGCATTTGCCGTCAGTCAGATCTCAACGGGTTGAGAAAGTGCTATTCGGATGATGAAAAGGGAGTTTCTTCCCCGTCATTCTAACCGTACTTACATTTCGACGTCACGAACAAAAATGCCGGGTGGAAACGACAACGAGCTGCAAATGCTAACAGCTCCGAACCCAGACGCCTGACAACGCTGTTAAAACTTCCGTAATTTTAACGTATTCTGTGTCTAACTTCTCCTATACAGGACACTGTCAAGATCCAACTTTCAACCATTTTATTTAGATTAGTTATTTAGATTAGTTAGATTCAGTTATTTATATTTCTAGTTATTTTTATATTTGCAACTCTTTCGAGGGAAGAAGCAATTATATCTACCCATAATTATGAAAATGGTCCACACACACAAGCCATAAAAGGATGTTAACACTAAATGAATTCAATATAATGTTGATATCGGAAAAATTGCATTGAGTTTCATTAAATTACATTAACTTTTACGTAGACCACTTCCATAGTTATGAGCACATATGATTTCAGTTTTCAAGCATATAGGATTTCCAATCAGAATCTAGCATTTCTTTGATAACCGTCATCATGTCAAAGAATCCTAAAATCTCAAGTAACCACGCGCAAAATGCTTCGAGATGTGCAAGATGTATCGTTGGGACCTCGGGAGTTGGCGCAGAGCTGATACAAAAATGTAGACAATTTTTCCACGAGGTATCTATCAGTTTGTATCGTAAATTAGATAATTTTTTACTTCGAGAAGCAAGTTTAAAATTCACAGGACTTGCCAGGATTTGTTTTAAAGTGAACGTAAAAATTCAACGTGTTCGTATCAGCTCGTACCACCGGCGTTAGCATCCTCGTTCCCAACGATATCTTGAAAAGAGTTTACCATTTGATGCATCCTCGCGGTATTGTAGTAGTCTAGGTTCGGCATCCGGTCTCTGGAGGAACAAACCGATTAGGGACGAACAGACACTTCTCCCGATCGAAGAGGACAACCTGTACGACTGTTCTGTATGCGTACCGATTTACACGGGCGCGATCATCGCGGATAACGATCGTCTAGAAATGCACTCGCCACTATGTTCGCGCACCACTGCCGAAAAATCCGAAAGGTTCGATCGACAGGTCCCCGATAAGGCCCACCTACAGGTTCACCGAGGAGGCTCGAGGACCTCTGTGTTCACTGTCACCAGACGCTGCGACGCTGTATCCGTTCTGGAGGTGCACGCGACTCGGGGCCTCACCGGTAAACGTCACTGGGGCCGAACACTGGCCACAACACGCGTACACGTACTGCGGGGGTTGTAAATTTCGCGTGATTGTTGTGCCGGCTACCAGTCTCTGCAGAGTCAGTTTCCGGCGAAAGAGGACAATGTCTGATCCGGCGGGACAGAGAGGCGACAGGGTGGGTCTGAGCGATGGGTCCAGCGAAGAGGAAGAAGAAGAAGAGGGAGGGAGAAGGAGGCCAGAGAAAGAAAGAGAGAGAGAGAGAGAAAGAGAGAGAATAACAGAGAGGAAGGTGCAAGAAGCCGAGATCTATCGAGTTACCGGCACGGAGGATATTGTTTTCCGATATCTCGAGCTTTGTGTATGAGTGTTCGCCTTAAACCGTCGTACACGCAGGAAGACTCGAGGGTTACTGCGCCCGCGGGGCCTTAGCTACCAGATAGACGCCGCTCGGCGGCGAAACTCGTCGGGGTGGGAACTGGGACGGGCCTTCAGGCCCAGCATCACGGCCCGGCGCGATCCTATTGGTCGATCCAGGCCCACACCGGCCCAATCCCCGCTCTCCGAGCAGAGATCCGCGCGTAATCGTGAGACGCCCAGCTCGCAGCCGATTGGTCGTCCCACACCCGAGCCAGCCTGCACGCTTACGCCGTGGATAAGGCCCCGGATAATATCGCCAGGATTTTATTTTCTGAATAAAGGATCACTCTTTATCCCTTACTCCTCTCCAACCCCCTCCTTCCGCCGGGCCCCGATCCCGCCGAACGATATCGGCTTCAAAAGACCCGGCCGAACTTCTAGAGTCGCAATTCTAGATGCGGTTCGATTGATGGATGCTCTACCGGCGTTCCTATCTCCTCCAAGTGTTGTCTTCATGCTCCCTTTTTGCTTCTCGTCGCTGATGGCTCCGATGTATTTTGTTTCTCGAATGTGGAAAAACGGACCCCCCTGAAGGCTACTTTCCGCGATGGGATTTCGAGGATGCAACACGTTTCGCTGGTCGAGAAACAGCTTTTAGAGTACTTACAGTGCCGCGATTTTGTTTACAACGATGCATGTTTCCGAATACTTTGTGCGCGACGTACGGTTCAAAGTGTTTCCAGATTTGCAGAGTGGAGTATGGTTGTAGTCTGTGATACTCGAAGCGATTGAATGTCCACCGACGAAGCATAGCAATCTTTGTAAATTGATGTACGATTTTCCGAGTGTTTCAGTTCCCTCAAGTTGCTATCATTAACCCAAGTACTAGCAGATAAACAGTTTATCTTTAACTATCCTCCATGGCTCCCGAAGAAAATCAACTTCGAGGATGTCTGCTTCGTTAAAACTTGGAAGTTTTATTGAGCAAAGTTTCATTACAAAATAACATGGAAAAATCTAGTAACGCGATGTTCACCATTTCCTCAGGGTATACTCTTGCTATTTTTGTCAGAATGTGTTCCAAGTAATAAATCATGCACTCTTGGAGTTCAGAAACATCCACATCGTCATAAATTCGAGCCGGTAACGTTGACAAACTGTTTTATTCGAACCGAATATCGGACTGATTACTAGACTGCGGGTGTCTATGCAATTTTTAATTTTTGTATGGACAAATAAAACCTTATTTTCAGTAGTAGCCTTCATACATAAAAATCGTGTTCAATTCTGTGGAATTTTATATTCTAGCATATTTGAAATATTTTTAGAAGCCATAAGTGCATAAAGATCCGCAGTCTACTGATTACTCTTCATGCATTAGACTGGCTAATCTTTTTTTAGACTGGCGGATCTTTATGCATTTTAAAATTGCATAAAGATCCGCAGTCTATTAATAATCGATAAATAGTACAAATAAAAAGTACAACTGATCTCAAAATCGAAACGATGGAAAGATTGAATTTGTAGTGTGCCGTAAATCGAATGTTAACGATGAACGAAGAACGGTGCCAGAAACGTATTACAACGCGTTAAATTTTGTTCGGTTTTGTCAGCTTCTGTAAATGGCGGCCCCTTTTATCGAACAGATCGCGCCAATCATAATCATGTTATTTTCACAGGTAACGGTTGATTGTACGACTACACGGTTCCGATCTTTGCTGACCACGCGGACGCATTCAATGCCTCCAGTTCCATCGTTCTGGTCGACGACCCAATTTAACCTGGGGGCAGTCCAGAGGGTAGATTTCTGATCGGCTACCTGAGCAATGAACCAATGAATGAAATTCCTTCGACCGTTTCGTAGAACGTTACTATCCCCTCGCTCTTTATTGCTACTACAAACTACACGCCTCTTGTATCAACAGTTGATGAGATTTACTTCATTTCAATTCATGAATATCCACCCTGCCTACCTCGCGGACTCAATTCTCACCAAACGTATCGGTTTGCCCACACGTCTCTGTTCCTATCTGAATATTCTACTATGAAAAAGACTGATACTTGAAAGGCGTTTCCAAGACGCAGTCTGTCGATATTTCAATAAGATTTTCTGGAATGAATTGAATGATTTTCCGAATGAAGAAACAACATGAATGAGACACTTTTCATTACTCGCATAATCACAATCTCAAAACTTTGAATTTAGCGTTTCAACCATAAAAAAAGGTGTTGAACACACTAGAAAATATTTATTTTGTATTAAAGTAGTTATTTCATAGAATAAACATTTACGTTGCAGTGATGTAAAGTTCCACATGTAGAAAAGAGTAATGTAGAAAGTAGAGTACGAAATCCGACGCAATGGTGAAGACTGCATATCTTCGGTGAAACTTAATCGAGAAGAAGCTAATGTACATCGCATTGACGTTGATACCTTTCATACTAAAAATTGCGAGGCTTGCATAGTGATCGACCATTCGATCGCCTCGAGGAATTTTCTCGAGCTGCTGCTAGGCTACGAGCGGTTGCTAGCCGAAATTAAGATGCTTTCTTGCAAATGAATAGCTTTCGGTGTACGGAACGTATGCGTACGGTCAAAACAGGAATTCCAAAGATGAAATTACCTTACGAGGAATTCCTGAATCGGTTGTACGAACGCGGCAGTTAGGTCCGAATCGTGACAGCCCAGGGCGTGCACGCGAGCGTGCAAGAAAATTTCAGATCGAGCTGGCGAAATTGGAAGGGAGGCCTTTTAACGAGATGCGGTCATCACTGTGCCCGAAACTCTACGCTCATCTTTTTACGGTGGTCTCTCTGTTCCACGCGTGCACCTTTATTCCTTTCTTTCTTTTTTTTTCCACCCCCACTTTTCCCTTTCCATTTCCACTATCTCCTTCCTTTTTTCTCCGGCAAAACAACGGTAATTATATTTCTGATAGTTTGCACACCATTTTCGTCACGAATGGTCATTTCACGCGGAGTTATCGTACAAACATCTCAGTCACGCACTCTACTACCGACTATTTTTCTTTTGTTGACGTTGGATTGCGAGCATGTTTTACTCCGGTGCGCAACAACCTATTATTTCGCGAAATCATGCCAATGACAACAAGTTTTATCATTGCGTTCCATCTTGTCAATAACTAGACAGCGGACCTTTATGCAAAACATATACCGCACCAATTGCAACAAACAGGGACCAAATGGAATTTTCTTTCTGCATTGATTCTGCATACATTCTAATTGTTGCATACCCTTCATCTTTCCACTGTCTTCAATCTCATCTACTCGTGGTTGCTACCAACAACACATTCCGATCCGTTTTTACTCGACAATTAAACAAACCTATGTGTTTGTGCCTCATTCTTTTAGCGGAAATGTATTCTACAGTCTTAAACTTGTTATAAAATATATGTTTTAATAATACATATGTTTTTCACGTGAAATGTACGAATACTTACGACAAACGCTCGATTACTTTGGCCGAATCCATTCAACAGCATATTATTTCGCAAAACCATGCCAATGACAATAAGTTTTATCATTGCATTTCATCTCGTCAATAACTAGACAGCGGATTTTTATGCAAAACATTCACTGCGCCAATTGCAACAAACAGGGTCCAAATGGAATTTCCTATCCGCCTTTAATCTGCATTGTGGTACATTCTAAATAACATTTAATCTTTCCACTGTCTTAAATCCTATCTACTCGTGCTTGCTACTATTAAAAACAAAAATACTTTTCACGTGAAACGTACGAATACTTACACCGACAAACGCTCGATTTCTTTCGAACAGGGGTGGAGATTCGACCAGTTCACACCGCGCGACAGCCTATTATTTCGCGAAATCATGACAAGACGACACGGCATGCGGCGAGTCTCCATTTGCACAATATTTTCTAACACTTCGCCGGCCGGGCAAAGTTTCATCACAGCCCATTGAGACACACTCGAGAAGATGGTTTCCCCTGGAGTTCTCGAAGGTACAAAAGGAGATGCTGCGCTCTATACACACTCTCTATCTCTCTCTCCCTCTCTCTCGGTACCTACGTATTGCAAATTTAAACCGGCGTATATCTCAGGGCGTAACCAAAGAGGTAGGTAGGTTGGTTGGTAGGTATAAGGGATCTTATTGATCTGGTAGCCCGGGGCGTGTCATCCTGGGCTGTTGGCCGCAGGGAGGACCGCGGCTAACCCTAAAGCAAAGGGGGATCCCCGTGGCTGGCGCATGCGCCTGCGAGACCGTTTTCTCTGCCCAGAGGGCTAACTTACACCAATCACCAGGAGCTAGAAACCCTTTTCGCCGAGGGGTTTCGCCAAGAACTTCCCTCTCCGAGGGAGAGAACGGCGCGGAGGCTATACATATAACGCGGCACGGCGCGGATCGTCCGTCTGCTCTGCCCTCTGCTCGCCGAAATCACCTCAATTCGTCTCCGAATGTTTCCCTCGTGGCCTTCCGACCAACCAACATTCTTATTACCGCCATTATTACGCTGCTCCCTGTTAACGAGTGCCATTTCCTGTTTTACCTGTGACCCTGCTCCCTTCCTTTTATCCTTTCGAAAACGTTCCTCGCAGGGAAAACCATTCCCCACACGCCAGTCCGCAAAATCAAAGGAAAAATTCACCCGTCACTTCGAAAATATCGAAGAAATTCAAACAATTACGGAACTTTTCGGAAATCTGCAGGCTCGTTCTCGCGAATGTATAAATAAAGAATTTTTTAGGTTAGTTATCAATTTAGAGATTGAACGTTATAAACTTCTACAACTCTTACGAAAATTTCTGTATACACTTGGCAATGTATTCGATAAGTTTCGTAAGTGGTACGAGACAAAATAAAAATGTTTCATACCGCCGAAAGATTAAATATTGATTTGGCGTGAATCATTGAAAATTCCGCGGCGATCGCTGGAAATTGCGTAAACATTCGCGGACTAATAATCGGATTGATCGATTCAACGCGATAACTTTTTGCGTGGCCGCGCGAAAAGTGAATCATGCAGAATTTCCAGGAGTAATCGAATTATTCATACATACGCGGCGACCATACCGCGAGCGTAAGTAAATTGCGTTCGTGTTGTTTTGGTAAAATATATTCCGCGGCTTATAATTTGCCCGTCTCGTTCATCTTGTGTAGAATTCGCAAACGGCAACGGAGCAAATGAAACGAGGGTTCCTCGATCCCTGCGCGACTCGAGACGCGACGCTGCAAATACACCGTGATCTGCTATTAGTTTTGCCGTCGTAAAGTAGTTAAACATACGGCACGAGACGATCTATACAGCTTCTAAACCAGTTTCTGGCATCGGCATGAGTTATCAAGACATTACACTTCCGACGCTGTAATTACAACAGTCCACCGGTCATAATGTCTCCGCGCGCGTTCTTTATTTAAAAAGCGAACGGTTGTTGCGCATGGAGATTAGACCATGCGAAAATGAAAACTCGAACAAAACCCACTGCGTGATTACAGCAGTTTATTTGTTGCAACTTCTCACACTTGATCGAAATATTACGCCATGTTTGCATGGTGTATTAACATTTACAAACACCAACCTGATTCATTCCACCCCTTTTCGAAAAAACCTCGCGTGGAATTGATTCGAAAGCTAGCATGGACTTTGTCGGCTACCCTGTGTTCTATTTATTCAATAGATAAATTAATAAATTCGAAATTCTGCAGAGAAAAATCTTCTTTCAATTTATTTGAAGCTTCTGCGTGATGCACATTTTCTAGCATCGTTAGAAACAAGTAGATACTATTCCAGTGGACACTGCAATACATATGAAAGTGATTTAAGTGAAAATTTAAAAAAAAATGAGTTTATCGGTTATTTGACATCACATTATTTTATATTAAATTAATTCAATGTATGATAATTTTTACAGTAACCATTTGATAGTGCTTTTTATTTCAACGTTGTATGGAATTCATTTAGTGTGAATATCCTTTCCCTTTAACTATGACTTAGATCACTTTCATAATTATGGGCACATATCTAGTAAATTAAAGATATTTCTTGTTGATTTTTGATTGTTCTTAGTCTAGGTAGAACGTCTCAGGAAAGTTTTAACGATTCGAAAAACGAGGGTTGTACCCAGGGTCGATCAACGGGTGAAAAGTGCATCAGCATCGACGAGAGAAGGGTTGAACGTGGCATCTCGTTACTGAACGAGACGGAAATTCAAGAGGACGCGACGGTTCAAGGATCGAGAACGCAATCGAGGAGGGGTCGCGAGCGTCGATCTTTAACGAGCATGCTAACTATTGGTACTTATCCGCCACGGTGTTTACACGCACCGTGTTATGGACTTCTTTCATGGACTGTCCCTGTCGTTTCGCCTCGGAGCGGCTTCGGGCTGTTTGGTTCGCGCGCGGCAGTCGTAAATCACCATGAAAGTCATCGTCGCGCTTCTACGACCTCGTAGGAGGCCGTAGAAGAGCAAGGACGAGTCGAAGAGGACATCTAAAAGACACTGGTCAACGCGGTAAGAGACTTTCTCCGATTTCGAACACTTTCCTACCGGCACACGCCACGTCGCGCTCGGCAAGATTTCAGCCCTTTGCTGTGCAAATATACCTTCTGGGCACGGACACAGTCTAACGTTTCGCTTGCGAATAGTCTTGACTCGTGAGCAACGAACGAGGGGGTCTCGTGTTGATTTTATTTATCTGCGAAGTCGCGTGCAATCTATCTACGATGCTGATTCTTTAATCCTCCGTGGACCAGTTCGTTAAAAATGGTTAAGGTAAATATTGAGAGGATTTTCAACAGGACTGTAAAATTTCGAATGGTAGGAGCAAGTGGCAAAAAGAATAAAAAGTTACTCTAAATTCCAGAGATGTTAACTCAGAGATATAATCGCTCATCTTGAATGTCGTCCATCCAGTATAAAATTAGTTGGAAGATCAAATAATATTGAATAAAAATTGAATCTGTTAAATCAATAAATTATTCTGAACATTAAATACGTTCATTGCCGTATTTTCTGCAATTGTGTATTTCTAACACTTCTTCGATATGAAAATATAAGAAATAATTATTATACATATAGACAGTCGAATACAACAGAAAAGTTTTATATTTATCTGTACTTGTAAAGATAAGTTTTCTTATAAAATTAGTTTGTACCCCCTAAAAATGAATCTTCGAGTACCACATAATTGTTTTAGTCAAGGAGAGTTCCAAGAAGTCAAAGAACAACATAAAACGCGCAAACAAACCTTTTCACCAAGAAACTGTTTTAACTACAATTTGAACAGTGTAATAAAATCAAGAAGGATGATATAAATGTATAATTTGCTACAACAACGAATCAATTAATTTCGAAGAATAAACGCCGCTGTGAGTATATGTACACGAATTAGAAGAGTTTTCCAATGTTTGGCAGTCGAGCAATTAGGGTCGAAACCTCAAAGGATCAGGTTGTTGATAGTACTATAGTCTCCGGGAAACTTTCTACCCCACCTGCGGGAAGAATTTCTTCTTCTTGTTTCTCTCCTGCTCGCTGCTCTGTTGCATTTTATTCTCTCACTCGGAAGCAGTTTTATGAGGTCTTCAAACACGGTGTACAGGAAAAATGTAATAAACTGCGTACCATCTAGCTGTATACCTAATAAAAAACATCTTCGTGGATTCTTTCATGAGGCTTTTACTTCCTCGAAAAGTGCATTATCGTGTACAGAACGTTCTACTGAAAAGAAGTTAATTTCCGTTTATTAATTTTGTCATTTTAGAGAAGTTTTATCGCAAAACACAGGCTCCCGGACTAATTCAATTATTAATGAATATAACGCGAGAAACGTATCCGTTTGATCGCATTATCGCAACAGCTTTGCGTTGTACGATCATTGATATCATTCGAAATTATCCGAAAAACGTGGAAAAATAACTGTGTAATAATTAGACTGCGGATTTTTATGAGTTTTGAAGAAATTAGCTGGGTGAAATATAAAACAGTGAAAATTATTGACATGTTGTTTTCAACGAGAAAAGACTATTCATTTTTATTGAACTACTGCTTGTTCCAATCGATGCAGAATATATTGGGCATACAAATAAGTCTCAGCAGTTTTTCACCTTAAATTGGGCATTTATTGCGAAAGAACGGTAACTTATGACTTCTAAAAATGTTCAAAAACTGCTAGAATTGGACAGAATTTAGTACGATTTTCATTTATTTCAGAGGGTACTACAGAAGGGTACTACCACTGAAAATAATATTCTATTTCACATTCCCCCTTCATAAAATTCCTCTAGAAAAATTGCAAATTGCATAAACATTCACAGTCTAGCGATAATTTAATTTGGTAATTCGGCGAACCGATTCCGACAAAAATTCCGATGTTTCCGTATGTCTCGTCGGGATATTCTGATCTGTGTTTCAGATTGCGCGTTAAATACGTGTTAAAGCTGCGATTCACCGCGGCCGCCGCGATATACCGCGTTTAATATTGATTTTTAAATATTTGTTCATAACACCTGCCGATGTATTATCAATTAATCGTTACAAATATGTTAATAAGATGCGTACCCGGGCGTAATTTGATCGAAATGTCGCTGAGCGCTCCGCGTATTCTCTGTAAGCACCGAAACTGGTTTCGATGTAAACTCGTCGAATACGATTTCGGTAAATACCCACCTCGCCGCTGATAGTTGCGCTGTGTGCACAACTAGTTCCGGTAAACACGCGCCGGTTGATTAACCGAAAATTGTCGATATCAATGTCCATTGTGAGTATCGAATTTCTTGCGCATGTCGTACGCGCTTATCGCGGCGATCAGAATACTCTTGCAATTCATTAATGCGCTCCAAAATACCTGATCCTTCACTTTCTCCTTGTACAATGTTACATTTATTCGTAATATTTCTATATGTATACGATTCCCAGATCTTACAAAAATATCTACACACTGCTTTCTCCTTCCTGAATAATTTAGCAACCAATTTATTTCTGTCACATTAGTACATACATTTTTTTAATGTCTCTTGATTCTATTTCCACGAATGTTCGTTTCCTCTGTAATCGTCGCCTTTGAATCTCTTGGCGGATTGTTTATTGTGTTCGAACGTACGATGAACCACGCGGATAACCCGATGTGATATAATTTATTTCGAGGCAGGACGAAAGTGGAAAAATATTCAAGAAATGAATTTATATCCAAGTTTTCGTTCGAAATACACGTGCACGAAGAGAAATCCGCAATGTATTGCCAGAGGCGTTTCAAACTCTACTCCGTGATAGTTATCGTGTTCCGATAAATCGAGTGCGTGTTATCCTTAGACGCTGGTGAGACACGGGAAAGCGAGAAACATCATGCTCGTGCATTATAACAAAAGAGTGTATGAAATTTCAACTAACAACAGTAATAAACATACTGTGCTATTTCGTCGGTGTTCTCGTGCATTAGGAAACTGTAATTCGAATGCATTTCACTGGTGGAATTGAAAATACGTTTCTTGAGTAAATGCAATTCACGCAAGACATGTACTCTTAAAAATTGTAGAAAATACTTTTCTTCGGGATCATTTATGTTCACGTTATGATATTGTGCTATTACCACAGCACACACCGAAGAACGATACTTTCGAGCATCGTTTATCGCTGCGATCGACGCTCTTACAGCGTCTATCGCAGCTCTAACGTAAACGTGCCCTAATGAACATACTACATAGATACACACTCGCAAGATCCAGACTATCGATCCGAGCACTCTGAGAGCAGTCTTCAATGAGCCAAGCGAGCTCTGCAAGGTACCTGTCTGTCCGCCATTGCGTAGACGAGTTTTGCTTTGACAGAGAGACGCAGACAAATTTTAATCGTTCGCACCAGTTATTTGTGACTACAACATAAATCTAAAAATATTTTTTGATTGAAAGAAATGTCTTGATTTTCGAATTAAAATTGCTTCGAGTCCAAAGGCTTGAACATTAGATGTTTTCTTTCCTACAGCTTTTCTACAATTGGAAAAGAACGGTGACTATATACATATAATTGATTAATAAAGGTGTATACTTTAAAATTTAACCATTGAATGTTATCTTGAAATCGAGCACGAACTTACGCATCTTAAATACAAGCATGTGTCATTGACCAACCACAAAGTCCCCGATTTGCCGAAGCCGTTCGAACAATTTGATCGGCAGCTGCAAGCAGATCGAGCATCGAGCTCGTCCGATCAGCGAGAAAGCAGTGAAATATGAAAGGAGGTATACATGTATGGTTGGCTTCGTCGCCGGAGACCCGTGGTCGTCCGGAGGAAAGCGGCGCGGCGCGGAGAGCGAGAGTTTATACGCGTCGAGGGCAACTGAAATTTATAATGCCGGGTAATCGTAGCAGGGCGTGCACGCACCTGGGTACTAGGGTACCGGCACGTTATTATGATTAGCTACTTTCGGTCCGGTCCAAGGGAGTGCTGGAGATTCCGATCGGATACGCGATACGCGACGCACACCTCGGATTACGGCCGGAGAAGATGATCTTCCTGCGGACGCCCGGGGCCGTCGTCAGGTACCTACACCCTACCCACCTCCTACCAAGACATACTTCATTTATTATGACTGTGATCATCGATTATGCACCGACGTCTAACCCCCTCCCCTTTCAACCCGCACCTTCACCCCATCGAGGCCTGTTTTACCTTTCCCTCTCGCCCTCAAGAGAAGAACAGAATCTGTTTCTCTCTCTCTCTCTCTTTATCTATCGTCCCGATTCTTCCTGTTCCTCTTCGTCTCTCCATCTCTTGTTTCCGTCTTCTTTCGACTTCGTTCTTACTTCGTCCTCCGTCTCGCCATCGTCGTTCTTCTTTTCTGTCTCTCGATCGCATCATCCGGACTCTTTCCTTCGCGATACACTCCGCCCGATCAACCGCGAGCACGCATTATCTGCGGCTAGAAGATATACGAAGCGGATTACGCCGAGGGGGGCGATGAATGTCGGCCGACCCCTCTCCATCCCTGATGAGCGTGTCCGCTAAGGTCCGTGGCGAATTTTCGAGAGTTGCCCCACTCGAGAATCCTCCTCTCTTCTCCTCTCATCTACGGTACAAATGGCTCCTTGCTCGGAGATCCGCGAACCGATTGCGCCAGATCTAACGAGACGCCCTGACCGATACTCGAATGCGTTCAAGGTCGCATTTCGAACGGTGGAACCAGAACTCCCCGGACCAAATACAATTTTCAATTTTTCTAGACGAATTTTAAGAATGTGGTACCAAATAAAATTCTATGTTCATTGGTAGTAACTAGACTGTGGATGTTTATGCATTTTCCAAGTTTTGTAGACAAGATTTAAGAAAGTGGAATGTGAAATAAAATCTTATTTTTAATGGGAGCAGCCTTTGTGGATCCAAAACAAATATAAATTGTACAAAATTCTGTCGAATTCTATACTGTAGCCTTTTTTGAAAATTGTCATGAGCTATAAATGCGTAAAGATCCACAGTCTGGTAATCACATTTGTAGGTCGAAAATAAATAAAAATCGTACTAAATTCTATCGAATTTGATACTAAAGCTTTTCTTGAAATTTTTCGTAAACCATAAAGATCCGCAGTTTGCTGATTAGGAGAAGTCGGAAGATTCTGTGGTGAGCTCAGCAGTTTTCTCTTTTTCCTAAAATCCTACAACAGTTTGCGAAACGCGGTGAAGGTGTTTTTTGGGAAACTATGTATGATAGTAGGTATGCAGGTATACTCGATATTTCGTTCAATTCGACTGCCACGGTTTTGTTACGTTGGAACGTCGCTGCAAGTGGAAATGGTCAGCAATGATCAGACACTGCGGCGAGCGATGCTAAGGAATAAATGTCGCTCTGTGTTCTCGATATTATTTCGCCTGTGGAAATTATTGTTCTTCAATTCGATTATTATAGTTGAGACCAGTTTTCGCTGCAGTGAGATGAATTGGATAGGACAATTAAGATCAAGTGTCCAGAAATAAGAGGATATGCGGACAGAAAAATAATTTGAATATTTCAATTTGGTTAAATTGCATTGTTTTCTGAGCCTATCTAATGTGTTTTCATAACTTCTTTTCTGGTAAATACGTAAATCCTATACTCTAAAGCTCAATTGATCAAATTTTTTTAAATTGTGACATGCGGCGTTTTTCCTGACAACCACAGGATTATATAATAGTTCTCGATTTCACTGGTTGTGACTCATTCAAAGATTATATATTTTAACGAAGCAAGACAATTTTCGAGAAAAAATTGATTCGAACTGCAAAGATGCATCGAAGGGAAATTATTCGATAAATCCATTTCCTTGTCTATCTTCTTGTACAACATAGACACAGTGTCAATAAAATAATGTCCGGACACTATCTCCACTTTCGAATCGATGTGCACATCGTTAGCACAGATGAACACAACGATTTCTTCCCGCTGGCCATTTCCTAAAACGAATCATTCGCACGGAAGCAATTCAAAGCCCTCAGTCAAAATATCGAAACAGCTTCTACACACAAACTGGTAACACAGTGCAGTCGATGGAAGGTTGAAAATCAGCTTTGAGAAATACTCGATTCTCGTTTCCCTTCACAACGTTACAATGTAAATGTAACTAGAACTAGCTACACAGTGCATCCATATAACGACGCGCGAGTTTCGTGCAAAGGGAAGCGTTCCGCAATGCTCGTATTACAGTACGCAAACAAATAAATGAACCGTGTATACCAAACCTGCATCTACTGTCTCAGAAATTTCAAAAACGGGAAACAAACTCTCAGGCAGCCTTGGAAACGACTGTCTTGAAGAGATTCTAAACGGACACAGTTGTATACGTGAATAACAATCGAATCACAAACGTTGTACAAGGTTCTAAAACAAACCAGTGTTTTCACTGTGTACCTTGAAGTGTCAACCCCACTTCACGGGGTTGACGATGCCGTTTCTTGCTTGTCAAGCATCGGAACAGTTCTCTCGCGAATTTTCCTCGGCCGGTTCGCGCCATAAATCTCCGATTGCATCGTTTAATACTTTTTCGCGCGAGCTGTAATAGACGAGGGGGTGGTCACGCGTGAAATGTACATGGCCGGTACGGTGGAGGGTAGGTTTGGTGGGGTGGTAGCTGGAGAAAGACGGCGAATCGTATATCCCTTGTCGCGGGACAGAGGCGACAGGATTCTGGGGAAGAAGGAGAAAAAGCGAGAAGGCTAGACAGGGAGAGAGGGAGAGACTGTGCAGTCGGGATGGAGGAGGGGGGAGAGAGAGAGGGAGAGAGAGAGAAAGAGGAGAGGGATGAAAGAGAGAGGCACCGAAGTTGGAATTGATCGGAGGAGGAAGGATTGGAGGGACGGAACGGAGGGTTGCCTGCAGCGCAAGCGCCCCTCAGGCGACGTCACATTGATTCCTCCGGGAAGAGCTTACAAAATGGCCGCCGGCGTTCCATTCCTTCCTTGCTATTCGTACGGGGTAGGCTTCCGTCTATCTAGGTCTCTTTGTCTGAGGTATATGCGAATATGGGCGGCTGCCGTGGCGCTAGACCCTCTCTTTCACCCTCTCTCCACCCCCTCTATCTCTCTCCGTTCCTCTTTCTCGGTTGGGTTCGAGGAAATCGATGCACCTTAGGGAAAGGAATCGCGTAGCTCTCTATATGCTCGCTGGTATAATCTAGCTAGAGCTTACCGGCTCGGTGGATGGCCGTGTTCGGCTCGATGGATCGCGGGGCGAAGGAGAGTTGCCAGCGCGGAAGGAATTGAATTATCCGCCGAAGCGGAAGGTGCAACCTCTAAGGATGAACTGGAACCGCCTAAAGTGAATCTTAATCTGATACCGGGCGACGGAGCCGTTTATCGGGGACTAACCGGTGAACAAGATTGTTTTCGGACGGCCCAACCCTCTGCACCCGGGGGTGGGACCTTGACAGGGAACCGTCCAGGAAGCTAACCCCTTTCCGGTCCCCGAGATCGCAGACGGGACATGCTTCTCGCGCGAAATTAAACGTTCGCCAGACGATCGCGGTAATTATGCTCGGGATCGGAAGGTATAGTGTTTCACGGTCGCGTTTATTTGCTAGGAGCGGCGAGGACCTTGAGGAAATTGTTTCATCGAGACCGCATGGCTTTTTGTCGGAGCGATGCTAAACGGCACTCAACAGTCGCTATTTCCGAGTCGAGCAACGGCGAGCTTAATCGCGAATGTTTTTCAATCATCTTTGTAGAGGAATTTATGTTTTTCTAAACTGAAATTTTCTTGTTTTGTATCGGCGACATTCTTGTGGACGACAATATGGTTTTTACGTGTCATTTTAAATTGCACATTCTGTAATATCTAGACGGCGGACTTGATTTGCGTAGTGTAGCATTTCCTTGAAAATGTTTGTTAACCTCGTCTTGAATGTCTCGGCAACAGTCATAAATTAGAAACTATTATTATTGAAAACAAGTGTAAATATGATTATTTTATGCTGAACATCGCATCGGTTGTTACGGAGTAATTAAAAGAATCCCGGCGTAGCGAGATTGTATCGATTATTTGGAACAGGTTTATTTATTCCTGCATCGAGGCTGGCAAAACTCCGGTTGTTGAACAAAGCTCGGTGCCTCACCTGGCGAATCGCCGGTAAAGGGGGAAACGATTATCCTCGAACAATCGAATTATTATGCAACACGCGAGCCGGATGAATTATGGCCGTACAGGGTATCTGCGTTCTTTTATCGTGAGGAACCTCTGACCGCGGCATTCAGCGTGGAGGATTAATCCGGGGACCTGTAATTGCGGGACGCGTGCAACGGTGCCCGTGGCTCTGTGTGCACACGGTGCATCTGCCTGATTGCATTATTGCAACGTCATTAAAGTGACAGGCCTAGAGTGTATCTCGTTCGAGCCTCGAAAATTTCAAGCGACAAACGACGCCACGGAATTAATGGTGTCACGCAACCGGTAATGAGCCTTCGAACGAGTTCATTAGGATTTGCATAATTGAAGCAGTTGACATGCGAGGAGGCGCGACCGGCAATCGATGAAATTGATATTTTTCGGTTAAATACTTGCGTGCCGACACACCCTTGTGTCACCACTCTTTCGAATTTTCCTGGTCGACATTTTCAGGAGCGAGGTAGTATTTCAGTGGTGGTCCGAAATATTTTATAGTAATTAATGTTTTTCTTGTTTTACCAGCGATCCGCGTAATACGACAATATTGTATATTGACTGATATCGGACCATTAATCAAGGCTACAATACCGCGGCACTGTTGTAAGCGTCGCGTATCGATCCAACGATAAACGGTAAATGACAATTAAACAACCCTCCCTCTCTAATGCATACCGTCCACAATGTTCTGTAGCTACATGGAACGAAACTTTGCATGCGATTACGCGAACTTGATTGAAATTAAACCGGTCTGAATCCCCCGTTCAGACTGAAGAATATTTTTCATTCTTTCGTTAACGTAGAACCAAACAGTGTGAAATTGAGCTTCGTACAACGACGTGAAAAACTGATATTTTTATTTTACCTAGAACCAACATATAAACGATCTGAATGATCCTAAAGTGAGCATGTACATTTCTGCAGCTGGAGTTAAGTTTCTTGTGCTAATATCACTCGAGAATTCTTCTGCATTATATTATTGTTCCAAGTAAATATTTATGTACCTTCCTCGACGGTTGCAAGCTAGCTGTACAAGTAACTGTAAGCTCTGAATAAAATTTCAAATGCTTCAATATGTACATATAAGAAACTACAAACCGCGAATGTGTCTAACTAGAATTAATAACTGTCGCATTTTCCTGCTTCAAATCATGCTCGTAGCAACCTAGTGATAATTCTCAATAGAATAACGAGACAGTTAAAGAGAGAGAGAGAGAGAGAGAGAGAGGTAGTTTCTTAAAAAACGAGAAACAATGGAATCTTTTTTTAACTCTTAAATCACGTATTTCACGTAAGATGGCTCAATATTTTCTACCTTCGTAGCACGGATATGCATTAATGATAATGATCGACGCGCGAATAACAGACGACAACACTTTACGACGGTTTAATGCACGATACACTTTTCCTGAAAGTGTATGCGCATCGGCCGAGCAATGCGTTTATGCAAATTTGCCCGGGTATGGGTAGTTGTACACGTGCGTAAGTACACACCGAGCGAGTGCGGTGCGATCGAATGTTCCCGTTTCGCCAGGGGTACCTACTCTTGTGCAAATGGGAGCCACGATCTACGGTGACCATGAAATGCCACGTGAATATATCACGTTGCCGTGGTACGCTCTGTCCGATTCCCATTAAATTTCCTATCGTATGTCAGGAAACAATAATGCGATTTTGTACGACCTATTAGGTTTCGGTCGCTTTGAAACGCGAATATCCGAATTCGCGAATTCCCGAGGCCGTGGCTCGTTTAAATTTATATCTTCATTAATTACTATCCGCGGAGAACGGCAGATTCATCGATAAAATTCTGACTTAATCGCTCGTGACGTATCAGGCATATTTATTGAAAAATTAAATAGATGACACGCAGCTTTGCTTTCAATTCAAATTCTTTCTGCTGCAGTGTATAAGCTAATTCGACATCAACAGTTTGTACATACAGGAAGGAGCATAACTGATTCCACACAATTTAAATCAGAATAACTTTTATATGAATGGACCAAACGACTTCAATTTCTCTGTAAGGCTAGAAGAATTAGTTTAGTAAATGACGTCTAATAAATAAGTTTTGAAAAAACGCATTTGGTTGAATTGTGAAAAACAATACTAAAAATTGATTTTTACAACTTTTTTAGCTGGCCCAATAACGAAAATTTAAAAATTGTGTTTTGTCAACTGGTATAAATTATATACGCTCTGAAAATTTTTCATTGAAATTGGTTAATTGGTTTACGAATTATAAACGATCAATAAAAAGGCCGAAAATCTTGAAAAATTGCAATTTCTACCACTTTTGATCGTTTATAATTCGCAAACCAATTAACTAATTTCAATGAAATTTTCAGAGCGTATATAATTTATACCAGTTGACCAGACACATCTCTTGAATTTTCGTTATTGGCCCAGCTAAAAAAGTTGTAAAAATCAATTTTTACTATTGTTTTTCACAATTCCGTCCAAATGTACTTTTTCAAAACATATTTTTTACACATCATTTACTAAACTAATTTTTCTAGCCTTACAGACAAATTGAAGTCGTTTGGTCCATTCATAAAAAAGTTATTCTGATTTAAATTGTGTGGAGTTAGGAATTAAATGTTCGACACACGAGAATATCGGCTGTGTCCAATTTAATTCTCAAAATACAAATATCCCAATGTTCTGAATGATGCACAACTGTTGTATACAAGTTGTTCTGATTTTGGGCGAATTTTATGGGCACTGGTACAGTAATGAACGTGTTAAAGAGAACATGGGTGCAATATCCAGACATAGAATCGGCAAATTGGGACCGTCATCGCTGCAAATAGAAAGTTTACTCTTTAGAAGATTACTCGATCATTATTCAATTCGATTCTCACAATCCATAACCTCATAATAAATTCCTAGCTAATTTTTTTGGAAACCTTTTTTGAATGGACATTGCAGATTCGGGGAGCAAGTTCGGGTTCTCCGTGATTCCCAGCTCGCTGTACGATTTCATGTCTAAGCGGGGAGGTTCCGTCTGCGGTGATCATGAAATGAAGCTTCAATATGCATGCGGTACACCGCTCTTTCACCCCTTTCTCTGTACCGCTGCATCCACCTACGCGTCCGCGGTTCCCCGCGCCCGTCCCTGTCCGCTCCCCCTGCTTGTCCCGAATGGAATCCTTTCCCTGTGCCTGTTCTCTGTCTCTGTTCCCCGTCAGACACACTCTCGATGGGGGTGGTTGCTGGTAGTGCCAGCTGGATCATTATCCGCTCTCTTTCCCTCCCCTCGCTCGCAAAACCTGTCTCTCTTCCTCTGCGATGGAAGCCGTCCTCTCCACACCGTTTCCTCTTCGTCCTCGTGCTCGTCCTCTTGCTCGAACGACCGGCGGTCTTGCTCCCGCTTGTACATCCGCGACTACGTTTCCCATCCACCCCCTTCGTCTCCATCGGCTTCAACCCCTCCGCTATCGCTCTCCTCAGCTATCCTTCTCTTGCCGTTGTATATCGGCGGCTGAGAGGAGCAGCCGCTTCCCGGCAATCGTGATTTTCCGTCCCCGCACCGACGACGGACCAACGTAAACCTGGAACTGCCGCCGCCGCCGCATGAGAGCAGGCCAGATGTGACTACACACGTCCCGCTTTGTGTCCCGCGGGTTATTGAAATTCTCGCGTGCAGACGAACCCCACCACACCGCGTCGCGTCGCGTCGCCTCGCGTTGCCCAGCACCGACGACGTCGTATTTTCTCTGCCAGTTTACTACAGTGGGCTGGATCCAGAAATTTGGTAATTCGTCGTGAAACTATCTATCAAGGGACAAGCGCTATCGAAAAGAAATTCGATTTTACTGGATCCATCTCATATCGGGACTGATGGTAACGAAAGGATTAATCTCTTAGAATGTTAGCACACTTTCACGAAGTTTTCCCGCTTCTCCTCTCGGTCGATTCGTAGGCCGGAGGTAATAGCATTTGAAGATAGAAAAAAAATGTAAATCGTACTAAATTCTGTTGAATTTGATACTACAGCCATTTGTAAACCATAATTGCATAAAGATCCGCAGTCTACTGATTAAGGGAAGTCGAAGGGTGCTTAAAATCCTAAAATCCTACAAGAGTTTGCGAAACGCGGTGCAATTTTACTGGATTCAGTCTCATATCAGGACTGATGGTAACGAAAGGATTAATCTCTTAGCAATTGTTAGCACACTTTTAGCAAGTTTTTCCGCTTCTCCTCTCGGTCGATTCGTAGGCCGGAGGTAATAACATTTGTAGATCCAAAATAAATGGAAATCGTACTAAATTCTGTCGAATTTGATACTACAGCCATTTGTAAACCACAATTGCATGAACATCCGCAGTCTACTGATTAAGAGAAGTCGGAGGGTTTTTAAAATCCTAAAATCCTACAAGAGTTTGCGAAACGCGGTGCAATTTTACTGGATTCAGTCTCATATCGGGACTGATGGTAAAGAAAGGATTAATCTCTTAGATTGTTAGCACACTTTCACCGAGATTTTCCGCTCCTTCTCTCGGTTATCGATTCGTAGGCCCGAGATGCGTCTACATTTTAGTAGAACGTTCTTTTTTCCTTTCTTTTGGACCGTGTCCCGAGCAGCGAGGACGAGAGCCCTCCACAGATCGTGAGCGTTCCGTGAGTTCGGGGAAATAGGTTGCCGAGATAAACGGCGAATTATAATTTTAAATTAGATCCGCGGCGGCACCTCCCCCGCGCGCCGTGCTTTCCTCCCGATCCTGTACACGCGAGTTCCCGGATAACCGCTGATTTTAGGGTAGATCCTGCGTGTTACCGTCGAGTGTCCTCTCTCCGGTCGAGGGCTGGGCTGAGGCAGAGCTGAAGTGCCTCGCTGATGAGCGTGATATACAGGGTGGCCTGAGAAACCAGGACCTCCAACCTTTTCAATAAGACGAACTTAACGGTAAACCTACGTAATTTACGGAATTTGTTTTCAGGAAACTATTGAATCTTTTGCCTTGAAGCTTTGCATACATGTTTACTGGTATTTGAAGAATATGTGTGATTTTTTAAATGTACAAATAATAAAAATTACGTGAGTTACATATACATATACTTTTTTTAGAGAGCATGTTTTTCGGGTTTTCTATCGATTGGCACCAAAAAATGAAGTTGTTTGTTCATCAGCATGAATTCAATTATACTGTCCGAGCGGCCGAGCGAAAATAAATGGAAAATCTTGATTATTTATACGAAATGGCGACATATTCTAAAGTCAAATCACCAATTATTTCGATATCGTTCCGGCAGAAATTCATTTTAGAATGAACAGGGAAATTGGAATGTAGAATTAATATAAATCACGATCGGAAATTTAATTATATTTATAGGTAGATTTCGTTTTCCGGTAAGATGTGCGTGCATCACGTTAATCAACCGTGCCGAGCCTCGATATTTCGCTGCTGCCAATGCGAATGAATTTGCCGCATAAACAGTGGGGTAAAGTATACTCTGGTTACCGGAGAATCGACATTAACCCCCGCCACGTCTGTCGGGGCTATAAATTTCAAAGCGATAATAATGTGGCTCGTAAGTCAAACTATT
Organism: Lasioglossum baleicum; assembly: GCF_051020765.1. NCBI lineage: Eukaryota > Metazoa > Arthropoda > Insecta > Hymenoptera > Halictidae > Lasioglossum > Lasioglossum baleicum. Next base: position 15,290,306 of record NC_134934.1, read on the forward strand.
AACGAAATTAGATACTGCGTTTGATAAAACTAGTTAGCATTTTATTGAAACAATAAATGTGGGAGAAAAATTAATGGCTCATTTCTTTTAAACATTAGTTTAACGTTCATTTTGATAAAAGTTGTTTATTGCAGTATTGCTCGGTTCACAGTCAGCGAGGTACATACTACGTACTGTTTTCTGGCACGCCTCGTCTTGAATGTCTTGGCAATAGCCATAGATTACAAACTATTACACAAATAAGTGCCTTATTTAAAAGTATGAAACATTAAAACACTTAGGATTTTATTCGGAGTTCGTTCAAAAGTTTACAAAACCGTTTGTTCTTACATACTCGGAATCCACATTGACTTGTACAGCTAGCCTGCAATCCTCGAGGAAGGTAAATAAATATTTACTTGAAACAATAATATAATGCAGAAAAAATAGCCGAGTTTTCGTGTGTTTCGATTTATTAATGTATAATGCATATCTATAACTTCTGCACCGAAACTTCATCCTAGTTGCAGAGATATAAATGCTCACGTGTTAGAATCATTCAGATTATTTCAGGCATCACAAAAAGATTATTCGATTTCACGTCGTTACACGAAGCTAAATTCCAGAGTTTTCGATTCGTTCTACGTTAACGAAAGAACGGATATCAATATTGAATTGATGGATATCAATCTTAAAATTGCACTTGCTGATTTCCGCCATAGTGCATAAAATTCGCAGCTGGTGATCAGCCAGCGCGGTGAATTCGATCAGGCGTCCATTTTCGAAGAACGTTGGAACGATGGTTGAAGCAAGAGGGACATCAAGGAACAAGCATGGTTTCCCCGGAGCGTGGTACCGGGGTTTGCGTACACGTCGATGTCCTCGATCAAGACGCTGACCAAGCAAACATATTTACCAGAGCAAATTGCACGTCCCTAGTCACGTATGCATATTAACGGCCACGTGCCGAAAGGCCAGTACACGTCCACTTCCGCTGCGGCCCGGTGCATCCATCGAAATCCCGCGTGTTAGCGCCGGCCTGGTAAGATTGATGTGGCCGGTGTCAGCAACATAATTGAATGAGTAGCCTGGTACCTGTGTCGGCGCTCATAGTGAACGCCGCCGCTGTCCTCGCTCTTAATTCTGCCGCTCGCGGGTACGAGCTCCGAGGGGCCAGAACCTAAACCTTCGATTAATTACCGACGAACACCTGGGATATACAACTGGCCTCGGTGCTGGGATTGGCCTTGAGCATTCCACCATCGATTCGGTGCACATCCTTCCTGTGACCGTCACCTTCTATTTGCCATACCCTGCCCGTTTCGCCTCGTAGATGCACTGACCATTCATCGTACGGCCATTATCGATTCCGCGAATCGACGCACAGTGGTCCTTTCCATTGATTTAGCTGGCCGCAATTATTTATGATAGTTAATGGGCCCAAGAAAGTTTTCATATTACATCATTTTTTATCTATTTTTCGCGTAATTGCAAGATGCAGCGGGCTACGTGCGATTCGAGAAAACCGCTCGCAAAAATCTACAGGCTGATTCATCTAAGAGGAAACGCTGTTCAATCGGTGGTAAACATTTTTGGAAGGATTTGTATTTACACTGTGGATCTTCAGGCAAATTCTAAATGGCTTGTTTTATCAGAACTAGGGTGAGGAACAAGTTCAATTTGTCAATGAAAATTTAGGGTCTTCCAAGGTGTCGAGGATACCCATCATCTACGATTCGAAGATCTGCATCCTACTATAATTTCGCATTACCAGGCTCGTCGAGTCCTAAAGCTCGAAACGGACGACTCTTTACCAAGATGAATCTTAATGTCCCGAGGTTCCATTTTGACCGCGACTCCTTTCAAAACCCGCTTATCACCGAATGCCGAGCGCACGCAACGCAACGGCGGCCTCTACTCTGAGCCAACAGATTTCGGGACGCCTAGTTTCTTCAGCATCGTGAAAGAACCATTCATCGCGGCGAACTTGTGGCTCGCGTCTACTTACCGAAATCAAAAGCATCCTAGCGCGGTTTCAATGAGGCAGGACAGCGTCGAATTCCTCGGACGGCTCAAGGTTTCACGGACACCTTGTGTGCGCGGAACAGTTTGTCGAGGTTCAAAAAGGAAAGGAGAGAATCGTTTAGGAAGTGTACACGATCCCTTCATTTTACAAGCGTCCCGTAATACGCGTCGTCCAGAGAGAAGGGAGAAGAAGACATTTTCTTTGATGCGGCTCGTGACCTACAATCTTAGAACGGAGCCTATTTTTAGAGCAAAGAACACGGTTCTTGTCCGCGGACCTGTTTCAAACACGTCGTCTTCCGCGGCTCATTTCGCACGCCCTTTAACATTCTTCCGTTTTTAATGAGCAGTCCATGCCCGCTTTAAATATTCCGTGGCCTGCCGGAAATCCTTCTGTTATTATCATATTCAATCGGCTGTTGTGGAACACCAGAAGATAACAGGTAGACATTTCCAACGAAGTTGAAGTTGTAGCTGTGGCGGCTATCTTCTACTTGATAGTTTAAACTATCATGATCTGTTTGATAGTTTATCGTACATACAATGGGTGTACAAAGTATTCGTACACCTTTGAAAGCCCCGAATCTCTGACCAGGTTCTTTCTTGGTTCCCGCAAGGCGTGTCCAACCACGTTCGATCGCATTTCCGTTAATTTTACAACCAGCGCGAGGACAATTATCGCCACGTTTGTTTAGCAAACACCGGACCGGCTGCGCCTGCCGGCTCGCTGTAGGCAGAAGCATTACTTCCGTCCGCATTTAGTTAGGCTGCTTCTGTTTGGACGGGGGCTAGGTCCTTCCTGATAGGCAAACTGCGAAAACACGCCCTCCAGTCACCACACCGTCAAATAATAACAAGCTGCGATGACCACCGAACAGGACTCTGATTTCGTGTTTACCTTCGGTCCAGAAAATTCCGAAGGAATCGGAACTTTGTCGACCACCGACTTCGTTGCTGGTCGACCTCGAACGGCCACTCTGAAACGCGTCCATTTGCGAATGACCCGTCGTTCGATGCAATTTTCATGTTACCGAATCTGTTAACCTTCATGTCAATAACCGGGTACCCGCCTCGAATGTCTTTTCAAAACTTCTTTAATGCTTTTGTTGACCATTAGAAATGATTATTCGAGATTCTTATGGTCTTGGGTAATCACGGATTTGAAAAATGTTAACATTAATTTTGATGTAACTCCCTCTTCTTGTAATTGGTGTTGACAATTACTCTTTCGCATAAAGATCCGCAATCTAAGTTACGAGAAAGATAAAACTATTTTATAAGTAAGATGTTTTTATATCGTTAAAGAAGAAAAGTCTCAAGAAATAAATTGTTTTAATATGAAATGAGAATAGGAGAAGAATATCGCAGGAAGACGGAATTCGGGAAAACGCATCGCGTGCTCGAGAAGCATAAATCGCGAATTGATCGGATATCGATCAAGAAGTGAAGGTTATCCGGTGCGGAATTATTCGAAAGGCGGACGGTTATAATTTGACCGGTGATAAATCAGGAATTCAGCGCGTACTGGTACGCGAATTTGTTCCTTTGTTTTTGCGGCTGCCTGTGTACCTACATCGGCGAGTCGGATCGACCTCCGACCCCCCAAAACCTTCTTCTTCCCGTTTCGTTCGTGGCGAAGAGTAAAAGGTACAAGAAGAGCATCGAAGGGGGCGTACGGTGCGCCACGTCGTAAACATATTTTTATTAAATAATTAGAGATTAGGGCTGCCCTTAATGGGTGGTTAGCTCACTCGTGCCCTCCATTCCGCGCATTCCATCCCGGCGTACGTGAGATTCCCACACTACGTATCTCTTTAAACTTCCTTGCTTTGGCTGCGCTGCACCAGATCGACCAATTCGTGGACTTTAAATGCTTCGAGCACGTAACACGACCGTAGTTAACGCGTTGAATGTCGACGACGCCCATAAAAGTCGTGCAAAATCACAACAACTCACTTAATAATACACGAACAGGAGCGACAAAGTTTATCGTAATAAACAGAGATGTTAAATAGAGAATTTAACTCTTTCTCATTAAGTTTAGAAAACCATGGAACCAGTGAAATAACACGGATGTTATAACTAGACTGTAAAACTTGGGTGAATTCACATTTTCATAGGAAAACTCGAACGACTGAAACGAAATAAAATCTTACTTCCTCCATGAATGGTATCAGCAAACGGGAACTACAATGAACCTCTGCGAAATGCCGCGAAACATCAAATATTATAATACATAGCAAATGCGTGTTTTTATAGAAAAATTTGCGCACCGGTGCAATTTAATTTTCCCGTTATTGATTCCAGCCAGTATATTAAGCAAGGACGAAATAAAACTGTGCTAATTTTTATGGAACGAAGAATAAAAAAATCGATGAAATCTCGTTTATCTCACTCGCTTCTCTAAAACCTGTATTTTTAATTGCAGCAGTTAGATATTTCAGCCTAGAGTCTGAAGACCATATATTCATGCCCTCCGCTGTTTCTTCGGAAGGTTTTCATGGAAAGGGGATCGCGGGGAAGCGTCACGGATGAATTTGTTCGATCGCGGATCGCCGCGCAGCCGAATTGTGCTGCTCTGTTTAAACACACGAAGGTGCCGTGTGTACACTGATTCCGTCTGGCGGATAGCTAGCTCTGGGTAGCCTTCGTGTGCGTACCCGTTGATCGCGTACGGGTCTAATATCGGGCCGGTGCTTTGTACCGTCTGTTTGCTTTGGCCCCGGCCTTGTCGGTATCGATCACGTCTACGAGGGCAGTCTTCAAAATCCACTGGAGACCATCTAATTCTAGGTGTAGCACCGACCACCGGAATCCGCAACCTTGCGACCCGCACCGATCCGAGCAAACATCGGACAACGAATTGGTTTGATTCGGTGATCCGATGGTAAATTCGACACGCCAGCCGATCCACCGTGGAGCTCCCCTTCCGGCACAATGGACCAGCGTCTTGAGATTGAACGCTGCACAGCCGGGACAAGTGAATTTATCGAGGAAATCGACAAAAACGTCCGCACAATGCTTGGCAAAATACTGGCTGATGGTTTTGTCTGTTTTTCGAAAGTGGCCAGCTCATTCTGTACTGACTGACGTGACTGATATTTACTATCCTTCAAAAGACAATTTGTAGAACCAGGTAGGCTTACAGTAAAAAATTTCTTAAATCAATGTTTTCTCACCGAAAATAAAGAACATGTTAATATATCAGGCCGTTCGCAAAGTAATTTCGTTTCTCTCATTAACTGGGTGAAATATAAAACAGTGGAAAATATAAAATATCCAAGAGTATTGTCATGTTGTTTTCAACGTGAAAAGACTATTAAAATTTGGAAGCAGTTATTGATCTACGGTTTAACACATTAAAGAGGCCGCTGTAACTCTCGGATCGCGGCAAAATAAATCCGTAGGCAATTTCCGGAAGCAGGCTCGAGATCATTCCGTTGAATTAGGTTTAATTTTTCATTCTAAATTCATGCCGTGCGGAATCTTATCCGGCGCTCTATCGGTGATGTATCTACGCATTAAAGAGACGGGAAAACTTTTAAATGGCTCTTTTTCGCGGACGTTACCTTAATGCCCGGCGGTCTTAATACTCAAACTTTCACCTTCGCCAGAATTTCGCGGTGCTCTATACCCTGGTCCACCACCGCCCCTCTCCGGTTTCGTTCCGTTTGTTCCCCAGTTTCGTTTTCTCCCACAGTGGAAGTATAGAGCAGAATCCGAGGGAATCGCGGGTACCGAAAAAGCGAGGGAGTGAATATGTATACATATGGATGTATGTATGTATGTATACGGCACCGAACGAAGGAACAAGAAGAAGAAGGAGAAGAAGAAGCGGGTTTGCCTAGCCGAACAGAACCGAAAACTGTGGTTATGCTCTTCAAGAGCCACTAAAAGGGCGCCTACCTGCCAGAACCATTGATTACCGAAACTCTTCTTCCCACACAGTCTCACAGTCGGAACAACAAGTCAAACTACGCTAAAAAGCGCTAACGGAGCTCACGGGCCACGGTAAGTATACTATCCTCACGCCACTTAGAGACCACTGTAATTTCCATTAGGAACTTTGTGTAATCGCTTAGGTGTCTATGCAAGGCCTTTCTGGGGAACTCGCCGGAATCCGCCTTTATGACGAATCGCGAATTCGGAATGCGTACCCTCGACTCTCAGGATCTCTTATGCTTGCCGTTTCTTCCCATTTTTGGCTCGATTTCCCAGCGTCCATTAATTTTCGAACACTCTTAAAAAGACGGCCAATTTTTTTATTATTGGACCGTACAATTCACCAATCAATGTCAAACTTTCACAATGCATATAATCGACACAGATCTACGAAACGTATTTTTTAAATTTGCAATATAGGCTCACATTAAAAAGCTGTAACGTGCAACTTTTAGTATTTTCTCTACAATTCCGACCAATTGCAATTCGGAAAGACTTAAACGAAGAATAACGTACTTTTATCAAAGAAACCGTATTAAATGCTTTGAAACAGACAGCAAATCCAGATTCAGAGTCACGACGACCTCAATTACTTTCACAAAACAAAGAAGTAGATGACTTTTTTCCTTTATGGAAAAAGAAACAAATGATATCAGTCATGCAAACATTGCAGAATTGGAATTATTTCAATATTTGAACGATAGTGATACACGAATTGAAAGTATTGCAAAGTACAAATACATGAAAACATTATTTTTAAAATACAACACAGCCATTCCGTCCTCTGCCCCAGTTGAGAGACTTTTTAGCTTTGCTGGACTGATGCTGTGTCCTCGAAGGAGCACCCAAACAGATTCCAATTTGGAACGCTGCACCTTATTGTATGCGAATAGCAGCAGTCAAACAAAAAAATAAAACGAATATGTGGCAAATGATATAGTTTCTTATATTAAGTACCATTTCTTCTTTAAATTATTGCTAAAATAAGAAATATTAAATAAGTAATGCGATTTCTGAAAGTATTAGGGGTATATAACGATGCAAAAAATAAAATATTCTATTTAGTGTTTCAGATTATTCAAATAGAAATATTTTACTTTGTGTTTCAGATTATTAAAATAGAAATATTTTATTTCAAGGTTCAGATTGTTCAAATAAAATACTATTTTCCTTAAGCAAAATAAAATCTAAAATATTAAATAGTATTTCAAATATTTTTTATGCTAGACGCACAGTTTTTTTTAAATTTGTTTTTTAATATTGCATTGTCATCCAGTTCTGAGCTATGTTTAAAGATTTGACGCATACAACAACAACGACAACGACAACATCGACAACTCGGCAAGCTAATTATAAGCGTGGTAGAAAAGTTCAAATCATACAGTCCAATATTTAAAAAGTCATCGTTTTTTTCAGAGCGCCCGAATATTAATGGGAGTTGATACCATACGGTAATTGTGCTCATAATTATGATAGAGGTCAATGTCAAAATAAAAAAAAAACTGAGTTTTCCAGTTATTCCACATCACATTATTTGAAACTAAATGAATTCAATGCAATTTTTACGATATTGTCAAAAATGAAATCTAATTCATTTAGAGTCTCAAAAATTTGATTTTTAAAGATTTACCTGTGCGTGATCTCCGAACCATGCGAAACAAGGGAGGTTCGTTGTCGGTCGGATAGTCAGACGTGTTCACCTAATTGCCACGTTTATACAGCTTCTGTGAAACTGTGTCCGATGACAGGATATAATTGGAATATTTATCAATCGTTTGTACTTTCACTTTCAAAAGTACAATTTCAAGGTTCAACGATTGTTTTAGCTTCTCGGTCAACGGATTGTGAGAACCACAGTAGAAGTTACAGTCGATGGTTACCAATTCTTTTTTTTTTAGCAACGACGTATCATTAAGATAGTTATGGAGTACCTTTATGTAGGTTACGCGAATGAAAAGGATCCTTGGTCGAGGCAGAAAATCGTGAAGGAAAGAAAATCAGCTACAAGCAATCGCAGGTGAATGTAGGTGCAGTACTATAAATAGAGATTATACGACATTGTGACTGCAACGTACATGGAAAAATCATTGAAAATTCATGCGAGTGCAACTGTTCAATTACGTGGGTGATGAATGGGGAAATTCCTGCGTGCGTTGCATAAACTGGAATTACAATTGCAACTTATACAATGTCTTTGGAATATATCAGTTGCTGAACAAAATGATCGTTTCAAATGGCGTAGAAAAATGAGTGGATGAAATTTAAAACAGTAAAGAGATTAGAAGAGTTTAAAAATTAAGCTTAAATTTAAAATGAACATTAAACAAAACCAAAGAAATGTTGATCTGTCTTCTGCTTCTGCAACTGATCCAAACAATGTTTATTTTGCAGAAACAGTCTAGTAACGCTATTTCTTGATCGACCAACAATTGCATTTCAAAATCTACCGTGAAAGAGCCAGGTTCCCGCAGAAACTGCATCGCGTGAAGGTTAGGGTGGCCGTTTTGCGAAATGCTCGTTTCGCCCTAAATTCGGTGTTGTCTACGTGGGAGGTGTCGGGGCGTCGCGGTTGTTTCCTTCAGCGAAACGGGGAGGATTTCGCGGAAACACCAAGACTGGACGGAAGGATTCTCATGAACCAGATCGCATCCTTTGCTTTCGGAAAGGTCTCGTTTAGCGGGTATATGTAGTTCGCAGTGCGGGGAGAACAGAGGGCTTAGGGCCGAGGAACGATGGCTCTAGAGCTAGAGAAGGAGGCGCCAGGGCGTTCTGGCCGGGGTCAACTAACCTTTTCATTAGGTAACCCCGTGTGTAGGCCGCATCAACCGCGGCCTATAAAGTCCTAAAGCATTGACGCAACAACATAGCATAGGGCATCGGGAGAGCCTCTACGAGGAACCAACAACACCGGGGCCCCGCGCGTTTCTTCCGACTATATAATTATATCAGCGTGCCGAAGATAAGCCTAATAATTTGGTGGCGCCACGGAACACTTTGCTGCTTGGAGACACGCGAACGGTAATTATCACCCGCACCAGATCGACGCAGCCTGGCCGGTTCCTTGTTTCGGACCCTCGTTCTTCATTGAACCCCGCCGGATCTACCTACGGATCTTTAATCGATCCGAGATCGATCCGAACGCTGCGTGGGCGGGACACCTTGTCCCTTACAATCCGCCAGATATCTATCAATATCGGTACCCCGCTTTCTAATTAATTTATTGGCTGTATTGAATCCTCGCGATTCCTAGACTCTCCAGCCGGCTAATTATTGCTCTTGCAAAGACACGGGAACGATAAACTGTCTCGACCACGAAACGATTGCCGAGATCGAGAAAATATCAATGTTACTGTGGGTCACCGAATTTTATATATCGATAGGTTTTGCACTTCAAATTCACCCAATTTCACCCATTAAAAATATGTAAAGTTAATGACACTTGAAAAAATCTCCCTTGGGTTCAGAAGAAGTCCTATGGACAGTTTAATATGCATAAAGAGAAACAAATCATATAGAATGAACATATTCTAGGTCAGAAGAAATGTTTAGTTTCCGTGTTAAAATAATTCCGAGAGTGCAAAGGGTTAATATTAATATTAAAAACTGCAATTTTCAGCATCTTGAGACGATCGTAGCTGATTGCAAGGTTGACCGATTTTCATAAGATTTTCAGAATCTATGTAATTGACACAAAAATATAATAATCTCACATAAAAAGGTTGTAGATTCTTTTCACGTCGTGTAGTGAACTGTTCTATCTTCTAGAAGAGTGCAAGTCGGTACGTTCCGATATTAAAAAACTTCAGTGTCCGAATAGTCGGTAGAACCGATGGTAAGTGAAGAACCATTTTCCCTAGTGTCAGATTCGTTTGGGCCGAGCGCGATGCATCTTTCGTAAAAGATGTCAAGGTACCGGGGCCGGTTAATTGACAGTTTTGCGACTTGACGGGTGCGCCTGTTCACCGCGCGTCGCTTTGTAATTAGAGGGGGGGCCGAGGAATATCATCAGGAATCTCGTACAGTCACGGGTTAGCGAGCCGTTAGAGATCATTAAATCACCGGGCGCCGTGCACCGTATGAAATTATCAAGTCAACGAGTCGATCGGGGGCAAATATACAATTCAACGACACGCGATCCCGGGGTTCCGTTCAATGAACACTTGATATTCATAACGGGCATTGTCGCGATCGCCGGATGCGCATAATGACGACGAAAAACAGATAGAAATCTTTCGCGAGAGGTATAAGTGTCCCGTAACGAGGACCGGTCGCGTGGGTGGAAAACGAGATATACACTCCCGCTCATAAGTCTTAGGACGCCACTGGTTTTTAGTGAAACTCTGGTATTTCATATGGATTATGAACCTTTAACTGTATTAACTACATAATTTAAATATAATGATAATGATCCAAAACACACGTCAAGAATATCTAAAATCTACTCGGATCAACTTCGGTGTAATAATTCATTAAAAATTATGAAACGGCCACACCGTACACCAGATTTGAACCCCGTAGAAAAATTATGGGATGTGGATAGACATTTATGGAATATTTTGGAAAAAGAATGGAATGATATCACAACAGAAAGTATGAAAAAATTGATCACGCGGATGCCAAGAATAGGGGAAACTGTGATAAAGAAACGTGGCGGATTCTTCGATGAAAAGAAAATATAAATACATATTTGTTTACTTCTATAAATCCTTTCCTTGACATGTAAACCGTTAAATAAGGAAAAATTTGTTCGCATCCTTCAACGATTATTTCATTTTTACAGAGTCGAGTACAAATATGATCATTGACCTAAGACTTATGAGCGGGAGTGTACGTTCGACGATTCGTAGATAGAAACCCACCCTGGAAAGGGAAGGAGAGAGAGAGAGGGAGAGAGGGCGAAAAACGAAAAATAAAATTTAAAAAAACGCGAAAAAAGGAGATCGTACCGTGAAACTCGTCCATCTGGCTCGAGTGATAATTACCTTTCGCGTGGTTTCCGAGCATATTCGCGTAGCGCTAGTAAATTGTTAAGCATATCGAGCGGTCGTATATCTTGCGTACGATAAAATCGTAATGAATCCCGCGCAGAACAACCTCGGAAATAATCGCGACGGCCGGTTGACCACACGCTATGATATAGGAATCCAATTTGTTATTATAATATAGTGTGCTGTTAACGCGGGACAGTTACTCAAGGGAAACTTATGACTCGCCGTGCCGGTGCGTTCGTTTGCGCGTATCGGACCAGGTGCGATGAATAGAGGCTGCCGATTGTCTAGTTAAGGATTACCGTCCGAAGGTGTCGCTGCGAACTTACTATAAATTACTTGTTTAAACAAGCTCATCGTTTTTCCTCGCGGCCGCTCCCGAAGAAAGAGACGTACGAGGGCTGCCACTCGTAACTTAAACGTTCGCCACGCGTTCCGGTCTTGACGACTTTATCTTGAACAATTTTATTGGCAGAATAACGATAACTACTTGGCGCAATTAATGAAATACGTGCGCGATTAGAGCGCTCAATTTTATGGTGCTGATTCAAATATACGAAATGTATGAATTATCCTTTTATGGAAAATCACGAGGTGTTTACTGCTGTTTCTTTGATGACAAAATTATGAGAAACGGTACTTAGTAGTATCTAAATATTTCTTTTGCAATTTCATATAAAAGTCACGCTTGAAACTCATTTGTATTATTTGCATTGAATTTCGATTTACATTGGGTTGCTGAGAGTTGAATTTGAATTCAGATTTAAATATAATGAGATTGAAAGTTGAATTTCTGAAAAGCTGAATTTGAATTTGAATTTAACTTTCACTTAGACCACTTTCATAATTATGGGGACAATTGTGAAACGCACGATCCCACTTAAAAATGAAAACTGACCATCGCAAAAAGCAACAACAATGAAGGTGGTATAATTCGAGGGTTGCGCGGGATGGCTCGCGGGTTTGAGTCGCGTGCACAAGTGTTTTGGCTGGATCAATAAACAAAATCTTCGGTGCGCAAGGCAACGTGTCAAAAGCGTGTGGAAAACTCGAAACATGGCCGCGCGTAAAAATCTTGTTGTCCGGACACTTGTGACAAAAGCTAGCGTTGCGCTCGATTAAACTGTCGAAAAAGGCGACATGATCGAAGGGGGACAAAGGTTCGGAGGCCGTTCGATTACGAATGATCAATTGCGCCTGGCTCGCTGACGGAACGGTGAAAAATATAAAAAGCGGCGTGGACAGATGATGGCGGACGCGAAATCGTCGAACGACGCGGGGGTTTGCAAAAGTTGCCGGATGAAAGGCCGAAATCGGGCGCGCATGGCATGGCATGGCATGGCAGGGCCGTTCGTAACAAACAATTATTATTAAGCGGTGGTATCCGTTCGGTTCCGTGTGACATGAACGCAACTAGACAGACAGGCAGACAGACAAGCTCTCAGCCCGAGGGAATCCGACACAGAAAATCGACTATCTACTAGATTCAATGGATCGCCGCAGTACCGGGACGTGCCCCAGACATTCCTACTGAAATTCGATTTACATAAGAGACGCGACGGCTTGTAATACGTACCCCACGATTTTACTTTCAACCGAGGGATTGCTTTTCCGTATTTTCCTCGGAACCAGAAACTCGATTTGATCTCCCGTGGCAACGCGTAAGGGATGCGTTCTCACCGTTCGCGGCACTCTTCGATTACAAAAGAGCGGCCCGATTGTGTACACCGTGGATCATGCGCGTGTACTGTCAATTTATACACCGCTATTTGTCAAATTATAGTTTCCGAATTTATCAGATGTGGGATTTACTTCGATCCTGCGGGATCTCACGGGACTAAGGATTTAGTTCTTCGATCAAATACATATTTCACACAGAAACAAATTTGACTTTAATTAATGAGATAATTCATAAATCTACATAATCTAAAATCAATATAAAAATCTACGTAAATCTAGATTAAAGTAAATCTTTTTTTGGAAATCAAACTATAATTTAAATGTATTATATGTAGAGTTGTGATCATTTAAATACATTGTATTTTATATACACAGTATTTGAATTAATTGTAATTGCAGTACATAATTCTCAAGAATCGAAATACAATGTAATTGAAATAAAATGCAATTGAAATACAATATAATGTAAATTACTGAATGTGTAGATTACTCGCTTAATGTGAAGAATATCTTTCATTTATATCCGTGCTTCTTCCGTTTCGCATTCTCAGACAACTCAATTTTATGTTCATGTTTATGAGGATATCTTATATCCCTGGTTTAAATAGCATTTGCTAAAAATTCCAATTGAATATATAGTAGCGATCAACGAAGAATAGTTCCGCAGATCGAGGGAAACGATCCGATTCGCGTATCACGGAAAAATTTCGCCGAATCAAATGATCGAACGATAGTTTCGAGGCGAGGACGCTTAGAAAGATGTGGTTCGGCCAGGCGGAACTATACTTAAGCGAGTTCCGCTAAAGATATTCATTAGCGAGCGACGCGGATCCCGCCGAAAAGTTGGTGGTCATCACGATCATCGGGCATCATCATCATCATTACGCCGGGGAACCGTATCTAAAAATCAAGATGCTTATCTTGGTCGGCGTGGTTTGGAATTTGCTACGTTAAAATTCCTTCTGATTTTCTCGAAACGAAGCAAAACCAAGCTGATTTGAATATACCGCCGCCAGTTTAACTGCTGCTACGTGTATGCGCGGATCCGTACAAATTGCCGGATCCTGCACCACCACACGCGCAACCCACAAGCATATGGAACAGCACCAGCAACAGCAGGCCCCAGGGATATGCATAAGGAATGCGCGTTCTGGGCTTTCTTGCCCGAGAGTAGCGGCAAAGGACGAGAAGCAGATACATAGATGGACGGATGGACGAGCCGACGCGACGCGGAGGAACGAATGAACAGAATGCGCGTGCGTGGGCGGAACTACGGCTTACACGTGTTTCCACGTAGAACCCCAAGGTTGGAGAACGTACACCAACCCGTTCAGCATAACACGGCGAAACGATGATGCGAGCGTACTCTCGCGATCCCCGAGATTCTGTTAACGTTTCGTACCCTCTAAAAACCTGGTTCCCACTTTTCCAGCAAGATCAGAGAGTGATCAACAAGCAAAAATATTTTCGGTCATTGCAAAAGTCTCAATATGTTTCTAATTTGATTGAATATACAGTCAGTTTCACAATTGATGGCACACTGTATTAGTTTACCATATAATATGTACTATAATACTGAATATTTTGGTAAAATTGCATTCTGTTTGAATTGCAACTTTTTACCACGTTTTTATTACCTCGGTTTCTTGTCTGTCTGTCTGTCTGTTCGGTACAAATTTTGCAATTGATTTTAAACTAACTTCCCGATGAGCTAGAGACTTGAAACTTTAAACATAGCTCAGAACTCATTATTCAGAACATATTATCTTGTCTGTCTGTTCGTTAGAGAGTGTTCCCAACCTTTATGCTACTACGCCTCGCTGAGAAGAAATTTCTTTTCCGCGCCTCTCCCTATCTCTTAATAGATATAATAATATAGACACGTTTTAAATAATAATAGCTTTATTACAACAATATACTGGCGTAAAAAAAATTTTGGCGCCTCCCCTGGCAATAGTCCGCACCTCCCAGGCTGGAAACCGCTGCTATACATATAACTCCAAATAATCAAATTTTGCAAAAACTTTAACAGCTTATATCTCAATAACTATTTCTTTGCGACATGTGACTTCTGTAAAATTTTTTCTCTTCTGAATGAGTAGAAGGTGTTGATGTAAAAGATTATTTAAATAAAAAAAATGGTTAATATACCACGTTTTTAAGACGGACTAAAAAGTATAAAATAATTTTTCCTAGCCCCATACAGATTCCTAACTCCATACAGATAGTCCTGAAAATTTGTAATTGTGAATTTCGAATAGCTATGAAAATACATGTAAGATTTAAAACGAAAAACGTGGGGAACATACAATATACATATATAGATAATTGATGCATGAATAGTTCACCTAGGTCACTAACAATTTTATTGCACTGCAAATGATATGAACATTGTGCGAATTTTCTCAGCGACAACTACTCTTTACACTCCTTACTGTTATCTTGCGCCCCACATTTTTCGTTTTAAATCTTACAAGTATTTTCATAGCTATTCAAAATTCACAATCACAAATTTTCAGGACTATCTGTATGTGTATGGGGTTAGAAATCTGTATGGGGCTAGGAAAAATTATTTTACCCTTTTTAGTCCGTCTTAAAAACGTGGTATATTAACAATTTTTTTTTTATTTAAATAATTTTTATTTGGGTTTGTGACGAAAATTTAAAAAATATACATTTGTCAATTGGTTTACAAGTCGACAGTGGATCTTTATGCGAAATAAAAATTTTCTACCTGAATTGCAACGATCTAGAGTGAGATAGACATTTAAATTAACTATTTTAAAATTCTTCTAATGTTTTTACTGTTTTAAATTACACCCACCCATTTTTCGTCATAAATGCGAAAAATTCTGTACAACTATTTTATGTTGGTCTGTGTGAAAAGTTAGAAAATATGTTTCGCGAACATGTGTTAGTCGTATTCTGAAAATTTCGTCGAGCAATGTTCACTTTCTCCTCCTTCGCCTCCCTATTTTATACGGCGTTTTACTGACAGCTATCATTAACTTTGTGACGACGGCAAACGCGTAATGAAAAGGTGACTGCTCTCTGCATAAGTTAATACGACTATACACGTGATTACAATATTTACGTAATTAAAATTCATATAAAGGAAAATTACATATACCTTAGATTGTATCGGTACAGGAATGGTATAAGTATAGTTCTTTGGGTCTGCATCTTTTTATTAGCCACGTGAAGAACGTACTGCCCTTATGAGATATCGACGTGACGAAGTAGCCGATAATTTACAGTCTATAAATAAAATATATACAAAGAAACTGGTCGACAATATCCTAGGAAGATTTTTCAAAATCCATCTTCATCTAATAGACACAATAAGAAGTAAAAGAAGAAATTCTCTCAATGTTTCTAATGTTTATCCATCATGATCGCATAAAATCCGTCGTCTACAAATTAGTAAGAGCGGCAAATTCCCTAAGTTGCAATTCTGTGCCGATAAACAACCTGACCCGCCCTCATTTTAGACGTCTCTCTTTTCTGCACAAAACATTCCGCGCTTTTACTCGAGCGACCCGGCCTTTTGAATGATTTATACACCACTCAAAACCAAAGATGAGAAGAAGAAGAAGAAGAAGAAGAAGACGACGACGAAGAAGAGGTAATACCTAACAAAAGGGCAAAGTGGAAGATTAGAGGCGATTATCGTGGATCAGGTGCGCGCACATTCGGCCGTAACTCAGACGGCCGGACGCGTGGGTGGCTTACCTGTGTCCGGACGATGAAGGAGGCACTTCCTTGTACGTGCACCGACAAAGAATTCCCCGTCCGTTTCAACACATTCCCGTAATTGACCTTGGGATTGTTACACGCGAGACCTGATCGATCAGACAGCCACGAGGATGCGAGATAATTGCGGAGAAAGGGCGATTTTAATTGGCCTCGATCATTAGTCTCGATCTCTCTGAGGAAACTAGTCCTGCGTCCCTCGAATGGCGGGACATGGGTCCGTTCTTACCCAGAACTGAATTTTCTCAACGTAGAAACGTCTCCTCCACATTCATATCATTTTGGGACACCCTGTTCGCATGAAATGAAAAGAATTTTGTTCTATGATCTATGGCGATTTTTCAGGCAACTTAAAGATCCTATGCTCGTAGAATTTCATGTTTTTCATTAGCAAAAAATTGAGTTCTATGACTTTTTACGGCTTTACTTAAGATGCAATCTGCGCCGCCTAAAAAATGTTGAAACAGAGGGTAATCTGGTGGTACATCATTTCAATAAACAGCACACAACTTTTTCTTTCGTGCACTGCATTTTTACCCTTGCCGTAATAAGAAAGCGAAAGGTGATGGAAACGCGTACTTTGATTTCGCATATTTGATGCGACGACAAAAAAATGCTTGAAAGGTTAGAGAACAGTACAAGCCAGGAAATGCGATTTAAAATAAGGACAAGTAATAACTAGACTGCGCGGATCTTTATACAAAATAAAACAGAGTTGGGCATTAATCGATTAAAATTTTAATCATGATTAATCATGAATTTTGAAGTCAATTGAAGTCGATTGAATCGTCACTCGTTGATTAAAAAAAGAAATCATGGAGAAAAACGTACAAGCACGTAAACAGAGTTTATATTATAGACCAAATGACAATACACTTAAACTCAGTTTACATTTTTGTCAGTATTCATATATCGTTTTGATTCCGTATTTCATTTCGAAATTTCAGCAATTAATCATTAATCAATTATCCGATCAACGATTACAATTAACAGGAATGTAATCATTGCTCGCAATTAACGACTAAACTAGGAGATTGTTAATTAATTAATTGTTAATTGCGATTATAACGATTGAAGTAGTTTAGTCGTCAATCGTTGATTAAATTTCCCAACTCTGAAATAAAAATTGTCTGCATCGATTGCAATGGATAGAAACCAACCAGAATGTTATTTCAACAGAGGAGAAATCATGTATTGAATTCTTCAGTTCTGAAATTCAACAATTTCGAGTTTCATCTACTGAATTTTGCTGCACATGCATAAAGATCCGCAGTCTAATAATAACAAAGGGAAGCTATGTCATGCAAAAAAAGAAAAATTTACCTTGAAGAAGAGGGGGGGGGCAGGACAATTCTGCGGTCCATATTATAAAGAGGTATGTTAGTTGTGACGTACTTTTGTACACCCTGTACTAACCTAAGATCTAACGTTAAGCAGGCTGACGAGAGGCCGTGCGTTTGTGAGATCAGGCGGGAACCGTCTGGGAATCGGGCATTAACGAAAAGGACATAATCGCCGGGCCTCGGAGCAGGTATAACCCTGGGAACGCGGGAGAGAGCATCGCGATGATATCACGGTGGATCTAAAGCAATCGGATTAGAATTACGAAATTACGCACGGCGACCGCGCGAATGCCAACGAAAGAAAGGGGAGGGTGGTCTGTGTGGGCCCAGGTCCTTCGTTTGTGTATGTATACAGGGGTCCCGTGCGCTCCTCGCCGAATTCAGTCCCCGTCCGAAGGGGGTAAGGACTGTATCATTTGCTGGATTAGCATAATCACCGGGAACTTTTATTGCGCGCGCGGGATCGCAGAAACGCCGCGCTGGTAGCAAATGCGCCGAATGAAATAATGAATAGCACAGTTTCTGGTATTCGATGATTATACGCATCGCGAGCCACGAAATTATAGATTTGCGGTTTCGGCGGTGGCGTCCCGGGCTTCTCGTATCGAAGAAACGAACGAGAACCGGGGAAAGGACAGAAAGGGAAGCGGAGGCGGTGGCCCCCGGACGGGGAAGAACGAGACGGAATAGATACAGACGGAGAAAAGACAGAGAGACTAGAAAAAAGATCGACGCGAAAACGGCCACGATGAGATGTATACTTGGAGGGGGTGGAACGAAACGTTTTTGCCCTGGAAATTGCAGACCGAATCTCCAGCCGCGGCCGGACTTTACGCGTCTAAATCGGCCAAGAATTTCACGAAATTTTATATGTTCCCAGCGCGGCGCGGCGCTGGGAATTATACACTTCGAGTAGAATCTTTTCCATTGTATGCATGGCTCTGTAACGCGGTCGCTCGGCCAATCAGGGCAGCCCTTTCATGCTTTTCTAAAAGGTTATTATTGTGTTTCAGTTTATCAAGTCGTTCATTCAATTTGTGTGGGCACTACATATTTATTGCACTTTCACAGTAATTTAATGATTTGTTGGACAAAGTGATTATGAGCGGAAATCAAATTTTACCTAACCAATGTCTGTTGCAATCGGTGTACAAGATTTTTATTTTGCACGATGACGTGTATACTGTTTTAAATTACACCTACTCATTTTTGTGATAAATGCATACACAATCCACTGTCCACTTATAAATTCTACATATTCTACCTCGATATGCTCTTTAATTGTATCTTCACTAAATTACTTATGCACAATCGACATTCTCGCAACACAGAATCTGATAACAAGCCTCCAAGAAGTCTCTTATCTTTTTAAGGACATCTAGCTCTGATGTTGATAAAGTTCCTCCAGGAAATCAGCAATCATGAATGCAAATAACACATGCTGCGCGCCAGCACAGCTATAGTTTCTGAACTGTGACATTACGCAGTGGAATAAGATTCGATAAAGTAGAATGTTAAAAAGAGGTTTATTCGCATTCGTGCCTTTGGGTACTCATTAAGCGGTTTCCGTAGTTCGCGAACGTGTACTCAGCGTATGAAGAACAATTTCTACAAATATAATTTGCAAACAAACCATTGGAATACGTTCCACTAGAACCAGATGGACAATGTAGATAAAAGTGGCGGAAATGTAACGGAGGAAAGAAATTTTCCGACAAAGTACGCTTATTTGTGGAAAACGGATAGCAATCAGTGTGTGAATACATAAAGTGCTAAAGGCGTTAGACCACCTGCCAATCGCTAATTATGCTTAATAACGTTGCGTGAATTCGATAAGGAAGGTGTAGATTTATCTTTTTCATGCCCACTGTTTTAAATATTCAAAATAATGTATCAAAGCCATACTAATTTCATAGACCCTCGCAGTCACGTTTGAAAGAATGGGCACAGTGTTAGCTGCTTAGAAGCGTGATGAGCTACGAGAAGTGCAAAAAAAAAACGTACGAACGCGCTAGACGAAAAAGATACAAAAATGAGAAAACGAGGCAAGGATACAAAAGTACCAGGTATTAAGCGTACGCCTGAGAAAATGAGTGTTTATGGTCCTTACACCGCAATTATTATCGAATAAAGCGTCGTTTATGAGGCCTGCCCGCAAATGACACTCGTAACTTCGTAACCTCTAATTCTGGGGTCGTTGCGATCGCGCGTCCTTCACAATTGGGAAACTTTCTACCTTTTTTGCGACACTGTTTCATAATGATACAGTTTTTTCGACATACTCCCTCAAACTCTCGTGTCATTTTTAACAATTGTAGAAAAGAAATCTGGCAAGAAATACGGTACAACTATAAATTTTCGTCCATAGAAGGTAGATCAAATATGTATTTTCATTTCCTTACTTGTGAAAAACGAGCAAAATTTAATTTACAAACTTGAACTATTTCTATAATCTCGAGTCTTCTGGAAATTGATATTGAATTCGAGTTGATTCCTGTTCAATTAGAATTAATCTATTACAGAATCCAAGATTGCACGTTGACAAATGAAAGAACACATTGTTCTTGTTACCCACCGACGAGATTTAATGAAATTGTAAATAATGGATCCTGGAGTTCGTAACGATCGGGCGAGCAGTTTCGTAATAGCTCCGTAGCCAGTCTCGACACCCTTAAGATAAGGGTGAGCCGTCAAAGGAAAATTATCCGGGAAATGAAATTGGGAAATCACACTCACGAGAGCGGACTGGGAAATCATTTCCTCGGACGATGTCTGGTGGCGTTTCGTAATAGTTCGAAACTCAAACGATACAGCACGATTTAACTAACTCTTGGGAACAGGTGGGTTTAGTCTAGCCCAATTATACACCCGGTCATTATAAACTTCGGGGAACGGAAACATTGTTACCCGACGAATTTCTTTCGCCGTGATCGTTATTCGATGAGAGATCGACTGCTACAAAAACTATAGAGTTCCTCCAAGAATTATTTGATTACAGATTCGTATGTTTTATGATTGACGATCGTAGTTTTGTAATTTAATTTATTTATAGTCTAGATCATTAACGACTACAATTGTAGTTAGTACTAGACTGCGGATCTTTATGCATTTATGGTATCTGAACATTTTCAAAAAATGCTAGAATACAAAATTCTAAAAGTCTACAATAAATACTAAGGATATTATTAAAAATGACAGATTGAAGGAAAATATTATAGAAGATTGAATAAAAATAAAAAATTTAACAGAAATCAAGAATCATTAAGGGAGGCCGCTGACCAGTTCATGATTCCAAAAAGCACACTGCATTCTAGAATGAAAAATTTAAGTTCGGTGGATGCTAAGTACCACCAACTGTACTGTCGAAGACAGAAGAAAGATCTTGAAAAAACGGAGCAAGAAACAAAATTATAGAAGAAGAACATTTGTCAAACAAGCAGGAAAAAGAGAGAAACAAAATTTGAAAAGAACAAGAAATCAATAATAATTTACACGAAAGAAAAAAGATAATTAGACAACAAATTAAAGATATAAAGTTACAAATCAATGATAAATCTAAAAAAATAAGGTCTGAAGCAACTAATGATAATAAAGATGAAATTATAGAAGAGAAAGAAAAATTATGCACTCAATTAGAGAATTTGGAGGAAGAAGTATTCTCCCTTGAAATGCTTGCTTTGCAACAGAAAATGTGAATGAAACAGGGCAGAATTTAATATACAATAATAATATTTTCATATGTACATCATTAAAGATTTAATAAAGGCCGATATTATAGATCAGGCATGGGCAAATTTTTGCTCGATCAGAGGCATTCTCAAGGAATACCCCCACTTCTCCCGGCCGCGCGTCTCGCTCCCCGTGGTGGCCACAGTGCTTGGAGCACTATAGTGCCTGTTACAAATTATATGTAAATTCAATTTGTCCCGGTACAGACTTTACTTCTGTCCAGGTACAAGCTTAGATTGGATATAATAGGTCCAAGTATAAGTTAGAATTATTCTGGTTAATACAAGTAAAATATTAATCTAAACAATGATTTCGGGATTTTAAATTATCTGACAAAATCTGAATATTATGTTAAAACTTTTAAAAAATTATTTTTGTTTATCTAAACTGATAAAATTAAAGGTAACAAAAAATGCTGTCCAGGCATAGGACATTTCATCTTACCATTTTTACTCATTTCAGATCTGCACACAACGGCTACAACTCTGAAAATAAGACTTTACTTGATTCCACTTTCTTACAATTTGTCTACAAAAATTGAAAATTGCATAAACCAATTGCAAAGCCGAATCCTTATACTTAAACATAGTTATAAGAACATTACGGGGAGATCAGTTCGCAGTTGTTGCAGCCATAATTACAAGGTGTGGTAAATATTGACGATCGTAGTGATCAAAGACAAATGACAAATCATTGTGGAGGATGCGGGTTCTGGATCGTTGCCGGCAATGCGATGAAGTAATTTTACTGTGGAACGGCGGTCGGTTGAATTATGTAAACGAAAAAATTCTCGGATACGAACGCGCGACGTTTTTCACGGAATAAATAAGATTCGCTGCGATACGGTGACTCTATTATTAAGATTGCTATCTTCCGCGCGGGAAATTATGCGAATCAATCATACACGGCTGAGATAACCGTCAGCAAGAGCCCGCCAATTCTAATCGGAACCGGGAAATGAGATAATTCATAGACTTTCTTGACAGATTTTCGTGTTGCAAGTTTTCGCGAAATCCACTGTTGACGCACGAAACAGATAAATGGTTAGCGGAATTCCTCCGCGTTCGTGCGAAACGTTGCCGAGAAATCTTAAGAAACCTTTGCATTATGTCTACAACTTTTTCCGTTCATCGGTAACGCTGATTTGCTGTGGGAATTCGAAGGATACTCCCAACGTCGTGTTCGAACTTCCATCGCAGCGGGATGAGATCTTTCGCCGCGATTCAATTGGCGGATGCCAATGATCATGAGCGACCATTTTCCTCGGCCGAGGCTGGAATGCTTTTTGCGCGAACGCTTCGCCTCGCCTCGCCTCGCGTTGCCTCGCCATTGCGAGATATACTCCGATCCGGAAAAATGATCACGCTTATTGCTTAGTAATCTGAGCCAACCTTGGCGATACCGAGAACCAATCGCTGTGCGTGCATTTGTATCACGTTTGCCCACCACTTACCAGCCGCTTATTGCCGAGCAATGGCTCACAAAATGGTGCTGCCTGCCGCGCAAATACATTCCCCGAAACCACTCCATTTGTAAATGAACGGTTTTTCAATACGCGCCGCAAATCTTTTCCAAACGCGAAAGAAACTAAATGATCGTCCTCGGAAAGTCTGACAGAGTGAAAATAATTTAACCCATTGCTCATGTTCATATTTTTATTTCGAACATTCGTAAAGCAACGGGTCATATAAAAAGTATCTGACAAATACAAAACTATGATAGACAAACAGGACCAACCGAAAGGATTTTGTTGGAATTTTCCAGAATTGAGACTTCCAATAATAAAACCGACCTACTGCAACGTCTCCCTGTAAAAGAAACCATAAAACTTGATGGCGGATCGCGGATTTCGGTGGCATAAAAGAGCGTCGCCGAATCGCGAAAACGCGGGCGGAAGCGTATCGCTGATGCAGTCCTGAGGAACGCGGTGCAACAAGAAAAGGATACCGGTTAGGCCCGCGGAGGAGTCGGCTGAGCGAGTGCAGCAGTGATCGAGAAGTTGACTGCGCGGGCGGTGGTGGTGTGCATCGCAGTCGAAGAAAGCGCGTGGTGGCCGGTGTCGGGGCAGGGGGAGTGCAAACGGTTGAAAAAGAGTAGAGGGAGCATGAAGGGGCCCGATCGAGCGCCAGGCCGCGAAGAGAAGAAGGAGGAGAAGAGGAGGAGGGAAAAGGGGGGTCGGCAGGGTGGTGTGTAAGAGGGGCCTGACACGCGATGCCTGCCTCGGGGAAGCAATCACGCGGCGGGCGGCGGGGGCGGGCCACGAGAGGGGTCCAGGGACCACGTTGCCTCTTCCTCTGGTCTCCCCCGTGCCTTTCCGTGCCCCCACCTCCTTCATTTGTGCACCCAAGTCCCCCTCCGGCGGCGTCGAGCCGCCTCGACGACTCAACCTGCCAGCCAGCGCCTCGAACCTCGGTCCCCGTATCCCTCCTCCTCCTCCACCTCCTTGGGGCCCGCTCTTCCTCCCCCACGAATCTCCTCCTCCTCCTCCCCTTCCCCACGAAGCGTACCAGCGAGCGCATGTGCTCCCCTTCCGTTTCACCGAGAGGGTCCCAAGAAAAAAAATAATCCCCCGCTCTGTGTGCACGCCGTAGCAACCCCAAGATGACTCTCTGCTCTGGCTCTTCTTCCTTCTCTTCTGCTCTCGTTGCCTCTGTCTCTCTCTTCTTCTTCTCCTTCTTCTCTTCTCCTTCTTCTCTTCTCCTTCTTCTCTTCTCCTCTTCTTTTCCTTCGTCTTCTTCGTCTTCTCTCCTCCGCCTGCCCTGCCCTTGTGGATTGCTCTTCAGGCTCGACGCGCACTGCTACGGGGCACTGTGATTACGCCGCATAGAGGTACGACCACCGCCGACAAAACGAAACGCGATCGGAGCGCGAAACAGCCGGTAAGGCTCGTCCGTTCGCGTAATGAGTATCGCCTAGGTATTCTTTCCAGCGCGGCGCGCCCGGTTCAGCCCGTCGTCCGGACCGAGGATTTGTTGCGTAGGCTCCAGGGGATCGAGTGCATCCTGTCTTTCGATCGACGCCAGCCTGCACTTTCATTCCCTTCCTGCCGCTCGTTAACGGCCCCGGCCGTACTCGAACCCCCAGCGATCCCTCGAAATGCTCGCGAGATCGCCGAGATACAGGGAATTCACTTTAACACACCCGATCCCCGCTGGAGTAACCAAATGTCCTACGCTTCTTCGACTGCCGCGTCGGGGATGTTCGTACACGAACTTTTTCTTTCGTGAACACCGAGGATCCACGACCACCTGAGAATTTCAGACATCCTTTCTGTCGTAATGTTGTTTCGAATGTAACAAAGTCGTCAAGGGATGAAATCAATTTTTATGCTCTTCCTGCTTCCCCACAAGCAATGCAAAACATTTTTATTTTGCATGAAGTTCCGCAGTCTAGTCATTACCAACTGAAAGTAACAATGTGTCAACATCGAGCAAATTTTTGCCGTCTTCTTCTTTCTTACTGAATAGAAAAGTTTGGTGGATTTGTTGAAGACGGAAGGAAATTCTTATGTGGTTTTGTCTCATGATCGACGTTTTACGACCGTGTCGATTTCAGACATCATGGGCTAAGATTAGAAAAATTTGACGCGGTCTAGTCGTTAATACAAGTCCCAATTCTATTGTTCCATAGCCGCCGACAGCCAGGTGTTCGTGGCTCCCTGGGCAACACTGGCCCCTTATCTTCCGCGGTCGATTGAAATATTCCTGGGGAAGTAATGAATAGCGCAATCGGTTATCGGCGGGCTTTCGTTACGCGTCTTGACTACGAGATACAGGCGAAACAGGATTCAGTCGGCACGCACAATCGTAGTAGCGGTTGTAATGAGCATCGGCAGCCCTGCGGGAGCGCGTGATTCGTAGCCGGACTCTTATCATCCCGCTCGAGTTCCTGCAATCGATTAAAACATTCGATTTGGTCGGAATATTTATCGTCGCGTTATTAAGCTATTTCACCGAGTGTTGTGCCCGACGGGGGTAGAGGGAGGTTTCTTCCTGGCGATAAATCAGTAGCAACATAATTACAGAAGTAGAACCTTGGCGATGATAAAACGAGGGGCTACGGGAACACGAAGAGCTCGATGCAACTGGCTCTAAGAACGCGATCGAGTCTATTCGAGCGCACCGTTCGCTGCAGTTCTGCACCGAGTCCGGCTTTGCTCGACATCTTGTTTCAGAGTGATCGAATTACTTGAACCACTTCTACAGACTCTACGTCCAAGTGTTGATGTTTGGAAACAGTTGTGAATAGTACTGCGGATTCTATGCATTTATGACGAAAATGGGTAAGCACAATTTAAAGCAGTGGACATATTAAACAGATTTAAAGACAACAGAGTGTATTGGTTTCAGCTTAACCAGATAGTTAAAAGATGAAAGAAATTCTTATTTTGCTCTGTCTTACAATCAATGCAAACATTTTTTATTTTGCATAGAGATCCGCAGTCTAGTTATGAAGGATCAATACTCTAAACTCTAGCAAGAGGATGTTAGAACTAGCATCGCTGTTTCACGTGTATGTAGATACACGTGTACACGTGTATTTCTGTTTCACGGGTACACGTGGCACGTTCAACACCAGCGACTGATGCATTTGTTTCTCGTTTGAGAGAGTCGAAAAGACTTCGATGGGAAAACATCAGGTTTTCTCAATATTATAGGTCCTTTAATAACAAAAAATCGTCTGCATCCTTTGAATACGTGTCCGGCTGAATACGTATCCGTTCTGGCAATCAAAAAACGAAATTCACAGTTCGGAATTGGTTTTCTGAATCACTTCTAAGAATCCGCGTAAGTCGCGGACTCATCGCAATCGTAAATGAAAAATATTACAACGTAAATCCAGCGTTAACTCCTGAATGATTCAAATACAACGACCGAACTTGCAGAAGTTGCAAATACAGTGAACTAATGGCGTCGCTTCCACGTGTCCGGCTCTGTCGTTGATAGATTGAAAGTTTCCACGCGACAAGTCGATTAGAAACCGGGGGACAAAACGTGTACGAGTATGGCGAGGAGAATGATCGTCGGCGAAGCTCGATCGCGTTTCAAGGAAGCCGACACGCGAGCATGGTGTACACGGGGTTACAACGAGATTGTCGTTGCGGGCCGATTGTCGGCAGAAAGTTTCGTAGGTTGGGACGAGGGAGGAGCAAGAAAGAGAGAAAGAGAGAGAGAGAGAGAGAGAGAGAGAAGTAGGAGGATGAGCAGAAAGCTGGTCTGAGGAGGTGAATCAAGGCTGCAGTGGTAGGGAAAAGGATGAAGAAGAGGGCATCTGCAGCTCCGGGGCTAACTATGTAAATGAGAACGGAGAACGGATCGTCTCGGTTCAATAGACCTTCGACCCTTGGGTCCGGATAA
The DNA here is from genome assembly GCF_051020765.1 of Lasioglossum baleicum. Lineage (NCBI taxonomy): Eukaryota > Metazoa > Arthropoda > Insecta > Hymenoptera > Halictidae > Lasioglossum > Lasioglossum baleicum. The sequence goes on from NC_134934.1 coordinate 15,317,102, forward strand.
TTTGTTTATGAGCAACGCACGCGGCTATCCTGCCGTATCCGCCGCGGGGTAAGAAGCTGCACGGTCCATCTCGCTGCAGATTCTATACGGGGCCTCCTTCATCCAGGCGGTCGCGCGACCAGGACGGGAGAGATCTGCTATACGATTTACATACGATTACCGGGCAAAGTGAAGGCACGCACACCCACGCCACGCAAACGAAAAGAAGGGAGCCGGGAGGATCGTACCGGCAGTCCAAAGGGAGGGTAGAGAGACTTCGGGCCCCGGGGTGGGAGAAGAGACGCTACACTGGAACGAGGACAGACACACCGCCGAAGAGGGGTGGGGATGAAGAGAGCGAACACGGGAGAACGAACGAACGAACCAGAGAGGACCGATAAAGACGATCTCTCTGGTGGAGAAAAAGGAGGACGAGGAGGACCGAAGAGAAGAGGAAGACAACGTTGAAGAAGCACGAAGAACAGGGCCCGCGCACGGCCAGGATCGCGGAGGAGAGCTGTTCTGGATTTGAGTCCCGGGGCTGTCGGGATGTCGATGAGCGGCAGTCGGCGTGGGCCGCTCAGTAGGACGCCAGCAACCTGAAGAAGCCCGCACCCTACGGGCGAACTCACTCGGAAACAATGCCTACATCCTGCGGGACACTGCGCGCCTCCCTCCGACGTCTACTTTTACTTCCGTTGCGGACGCCGCAACACAAGTCGCCTCGAGGACAAGGTCGAAGGTGACCACCGTTCTAACGATTTCGTTTCGACGCTTCTTATTTTGCTAAGGGGACCACGTTCAATCAGACACACCCCGCTCCGGGGACGATCAGATCGACAGGGTTAATGCGGAATTTTTTAGTGGTTTTTATGCTCGATTTAATCGCAGACGTTCGAGGAATGTATTCAACGAACTCCGAACATCCAACCTGCTTCAAGAACGATCAACGGATTGTTCTTGAAACATTTTTTCGAGTAGATGTATCCGTGATTTACGATTGTAGGAACGCATTTTGGGTAATGCTTGTTTCAATCGTTGTAGGCATTCGAGGACTGGAAGATTGTATTCAACAAGACACCCCGAACATCCAATCAAATCCAGGAAAGATCGAAAGATTGTTCTTCGGGAATTCTTTTCCAAGTAGATTGATCCGTGATTTATGATTGTAGGAACGCATTTTGGATAATGCTTGTTTTAATCATTGTAGGCATTCGAGGACTGATGGATTGTATTCAGACATCCAGAACATCCCACCAGCTCGAAGAAATATCTAGAGATTGTTCTTCAGGAATTTTGTTCAAGTAGATAATAATGCTTGTTTCACTCATTGCAAAGAACGAAAACTAACTTCATCGCGTGGCGTTCTACAGAAGATTGTTTGACTCCGCGCGTAATTAATAAAGCTGATCTGTCGTGACATTCCGTCGGACGTTCAATGGACAGAATTAACGTCGAACTTGGGAAAAATATCATTTTTCTATTATTATTACACGCGAGCGACGAGCAAGTTTGCATATAGCGCATTTTCCCTCCTCTGATATTGCAGAAAATCTGCCGGATATGCGTTCATACATATGCATACAGGCATATACATTCCCATTAGAACACTCTCGTCTCATCACTATTCATTCGGATGCGTATTCGGCTGTTCCTGTATAAAAGCTGCATACTGTATTTTCAACTTCATCGAAATATTATCCACCGCCAATGTTGGTAAACATGCTCGACTTGCAACGTAGAAGATTTAACATAACATTCAATTGTTGTATGTTACAAGCATGTAATATGTAAATGTTGTATAAACAAATTATCCCATTGGGATCCCCTAAATCCAGTTTCTCATTTTCTACGAGAGGAGCGAATGAAAATTATTTATTATGCACTCATGCATCATTCATTTTGCATAGTTAGAACAAATTTGAAGCTGATAGAGACAAATGTAACTTGAGAACGAGATTATCGTTTTATAAAGGGATTTTAAGCGAGTATCGGGAGAGTTTCCTGATTTCTAATGAAATCGTGAGAAATTAGCGGATCCTTCAAGTTTATTCCAGTTTCGCTGAGACGAGAGACGCCAGAGTTCTTAGAATACTCGAACGACTGCATACTTTCACTCGACAGTTCACAAAAGTTCAAATGTCAGGAACAGAATGGTAACATTTAAACTGTATTGCTCAGATCATTACTTCCCGTGCTTTCTTGCTCAATTACGATACGACGTGTTACGAACGCTTTATCTGTTCGCAAATAACCAATGAATTAATGCGCAACAACGCTCGGCTTCCCTGTTCGTAACACATTCCTAACTAAAATGAACCTGCCAAGACTGGACTCTTTAAGACCACTACAGTGAACGTTTAAGAGAATCTAAGATAGCCTATCCTGAATTCCAATAAAAATTGTATTAGTTTGAAATGAATTTATCATTTATTTACATTGTTAATATAGCTGATAATTTCGTTACAATTTTCAAGTAAATCTCGGATTTCCTGTCTGAAGCAGATGTTTTTCATATAATTATTTCCCCCATATTTTCCATCCTTTCCGAGGCTGTAACATTGTAAATGTTTATCAGCCAAATAATGTTCGAGCCACCACAACAGATAAAAATCCGACTGACGGATAAACTGGATGAGGGGGAACCTCCACGCTGAAGAAACAAATGCTGGCCGAATTATTTCAGCAAGCTCTTCAATTCATATGCGAGAAAAATACAGTGTTTATCGAGGACGACAGGAAAACATGAAAAATTAATACGGTTTTACACTAGATTCAATAGGAAGCTATCCGACACATTCTTCCAAGCATTTTCGAATTGCTTCAAATTTTTTAATGCAATCACCGCGTCAATTCAAATACCATTGATGCTAAATAAAAAAGAAAGCGATGAGATATAAAAGTAGAAAATTTTTCCAGCAACGTGATCGTGTCCCGGGATCTAGCACCACCATTTACAAGACATCTCGTTCCTCGTATTCCCCTGGCGAGACACACGGTTAGCAGGAACAGTTGCGATCTCCCTTGGATTCTGCGGAAGGGCGAGTACCTCGTGGTTGTGCGAAGGGAGGTAGGGACGCCGTACGCGGCGTAGGTTCTTCAGACGCCATGTAGCCGGGTCCGCCATCTTGTAATTAGGGGATCAAGAAGGCATCGCTTTAATGAGCTGCAAGGCTCGTACACGGCGAGGCACCGAGCGATAAAACGGGGAAAAAGGCTGGGTAGAAAGGCGGGCACGACGGAACGAGAATGAACAAGAGGGAAAAGAGGAGCGCGGGAGGGGTTGTCGGGGGCCGATGGTTAACAGCGAAACTTGTAATATAAAGGCGCATAGTCAACCGGCGCGGCGGCGGTTACGGGGGCAAAGGGAGCAAAAAGGGTCGCTGCAGGAAAATATTTCATACGAGGCGTCGGAGACAAGGGCAATGCGAAGGGGGGCAGCGGAGGGAGAGGGAGAGAAAGAGAGGGAAGAGGAAAGACAAGACGAGCAGTCGGAGGGCAGAAGGAGCGACGTTGAACGTTCCGAGGCGTAGAAGTGGAGAACTGGATGGAGAGGGTAACGGGAGGTCTATAAAACAGAGTAAAAAGGAAAACAGTAGTTGTAGTAGTAGTAGACGCGGCGTAAGAAGATTACCGAGAAGAAGAAGAAGAGGAAGAGAAGGGAGGAAACAGAGGAATCGGAGAGGTGCGGATAAAGGCGAGGATGATGTAGCAACGAGTGGAGCACGCGAAAAGGATGTGGGAGATCGAGCGAGGGGGAGGAGAGGAAAAAACGAGAGAACACTCGGAGAGCTGGAAGCGAGATAAAGGTAGACGGAGCCGGCAAAGCAGCCGGGGGTTGGGGGATTCAATTGCAATAAAAGCACCGTGCCCGTAATCTTAGACGGCGAAGGCGTAGGAGAAGGAGAAAGAGGTCTGGTAGGTCGAGCCACTGCACGAGTTACGTATGAGGAATCCGCCACGGGCGTGGCCACATCAACGAGTGCGCGAGGCTAAAGCTTCTTCGCGCGATTTTTTCGCTGAGGAAGCCTGATGTGCGCGTGTGCTGGTGCTGGTGACCTGGCTCCGCTGATGTTGCTGTTCCCGGTACACGCAGGGACACGTCGCGTCCTGGCCTGCTAACGTTCCATACGTGTAATCAAAGGTCCAACTGCCGGTTTTTAATACCTTCCAGCAGCCTGATGTATTCACGATCCGCGTAATCCCCGACTCTGACGGCCTCTATCGAATCGATTTCGCCTCGAGTTACCGCGTCCCCCTGCGGATTCCTTGGCATTCGGAATCGCCCACCAAGCCAGTTCCGGCGACTTTCTATGCTTTACGGAGCCGTCTAATGTCGCCTGGTGTGACATAAGACTATAATTCCTGATTTAGTTGCAGCCTTGTAAATGAGAATAAGCAAACCTGAAGTCATTTTATGGATCGAAGCTTTTAACGAAATGGTTTTAGAAACATCGGATCATTTTATTCAAGGACTGAATCTACCATAAAGTTGGCGATTCATGCTTTCTCTTTGTAATGGCATCAGAAAATTTTGTGTACGAATTGTATTAAGCCACAAGAATAGGGTATCTTATATTATTGTAAAGATGACAGTACTCCTTTCATTCAAATCTTAACATTTCTTTTGACCTAGACGAATATTTCTACTGCACAAAAGTTATTTCAATTTTATTTTGGAGATACACGCGATTATTCAAGATTTGTAAATTTAGAGCTCAAACACATTTTGTATCCACTTATCATATTTTTGTTGCTTACACAATTGCCATCTGAGACTAAATATTTGTCGCTGTCTTAACGAACAAATTTACTGAAGTTTCTTATATTTATTATCGACATCCAACTATCCTAGAAGATGACCAAAACGTCGGTGAACGCAGAGGACAAGGTGCGGAGCAGATGGACAAGATATCCCGATAAAATTTCCGGATTCGCCAAGTGCCTCGTCAAGAAAGAAGTTTGCCAAGCCACGGCGCGAAGGTTCAACTTATGCTCGCATCGTTCAAGTTCGAACAAAGCGCAGCTTGCGCCGGCTAACAGATATATCCTATCGCAATCGTTCCCGCTATAAAATACAGCCGTTCGGAACGTGTTCGCCAATCAGTCGGCGCCGCGGATAAGAGCGCGACCGTTCGGCGTACGAGGGCCGAGTAAAATATAACCAATAAACGACAAGGGGTAAGTGTGCAAGTTGCACGCGCACCTTTCGACGAGACGCACGTGGGAGCACAGCAACTTTTGCCTCGACTTCGGAACGTTCATCCTCTCTTTTTATTTCCTTTCTTGGCGTGCTGACAACGTTGTTAAAATACTGGCAGATCTGTTTCGGATAGCACGACGCGGAGGAGGACATTGTGAACCGGCTAATACGCATAATTGCGTCACTGCGAGAGCTCATTATTTTTTCAGCCCGAGTGTCACGGAAACGGCTATCGGCCGAGCGGATCGGCGAACGGCAGCCTCGAGGGATGAAATTCATTTGCTGGTTCTCCTGTTTTGTATTTCGCCTATGTTGCACGATGAATACTATACATACAGTGGCTCGCGGAAGTATTTGATGCACTTTCAAACAGTATAACATTTTGTAATCGGACCATACGACGAAAAAAATTTTGAAAGAATTGCAATTGCTTAGAATTACATATAAACACAAAGTAAAAATGGCACCTTTTTAAACTTCTTTGTTAGAGCCCGCATTGAAAATTTAAAATATGCGTTTTGTAGATGTATGTTAGTTATACATATGCTGAACATTTCACGAAAGATGTAAGAATCTGTGGATTCTAAGCAGAAACTGAGCAAACGTCGTGAAAAACTATGTTAATCGATCTCGATGAAATGTTCGTTTTACATTTTCTTTACGGGCTCTAATAAAAAGTGTTTAAAAATTGTCTTTTTATTTTCTCGTGTATCAATTCTTCTGGTATCCCAGAAAAAGTCATACTGTTTTAAAGTGCGTTCGAATACTTTCGCGAGTCACTGTACATATTCCGACGAATACGAATAAGATTAGTTATCGCGGTTTTCGTGACACAGAGTTCGTTGGAAGCGTGACGCGTCACTATCGATCGAGGAAATCAACAAATGGCTCTCGCACCGGTGAATTTAATCGGACTATTAACATCGCATTGCGGGGCACTGGGTCAGCCGACCTTTTCTCGCGCGAATTGTTATTCTGTCACGGGTTCATGCCTTCGAGTGGTGCAATTCTGCGGACCGGCAGCACGCACAAAGAATTTTGCAGCTTCTGCGGGGCATAACAAAGGGAGCCGGCGTAATTGGGTGGCACGCAGGTGACGGTGTCACGAGTCCCTTTCGAATTCGCGCAGAGTGCAAAAGCTTCGCAGAGACGGCCCCGTGTGACTGATACGATCGTTGTAATTGTTACCGCTCTTCCCTCGCGTGTCTTCATTGTTATCGAGAACGAAATTCCGTGAGCGGAATTGCGAAAGTAACGAACGTATATACCGGAGAATTCGGTTTCGCGGCGAAGGGAATATCATTATCGTTTCGATTGCAGACTTTTATACATATTCAAAGTTTTATGGACTAATTTGCTAAAAACTGCGGTTGAATAGCAACTTGCTCCTTCTATAATGGTTTCCTCGTCACGGTAATAACACGTTCGACGTTGGACCGAGAAGTTTTTGCCGTTTCTTGCACACGACCTTTGGTACACTTCTTTTCTAGAAAGTAAAACATCGTTCCGAGCGCGCGGTCCTCTACAAACGGTATAATTAGGCTGCAGATCTTTGTGCGTTTATGGCACCTACGAATTTATGAAATACGAGAAAGCGTTTACATTAGAGAAATACAGTAACGCTGTTAGTTTAGTCTTCCTGCAATAAATCTTCTAGTCAGTTGAATTTTTAGAATATCAACTACGGATCTGAGTAGGTGTCAATAAAAATACTGTTATATTGTTTTCAGTCTATTAATCATGTTGAGGAAGAAACTAAATTTGCATGTCACTGCAGTTTGTTGCAATTCAGGTGGAAAGTTTTTATTTTGCATAAAGATCCGCTGCCAAGTAATAACACCGACTTTCTTAAATATTCTCGGACAATCATTATCGAGGACGACTTCGATTTAGACTTCGTTTGATTAAATTTAGATTTAGTTTTCGTTGTGTATTTTGCTAATAAATTTTTATCCCCACGATTAAAAATGATTATCTCATTGATTAAAACTTGTTTCTTTATTATTAGATCGAAGAACTACATCCTTAGAACCCGCTGGATTGAAATAAATCCCAGATCTATCCCACAGGATTGAAAACGTAGTATCGATCTACGATAGATCGCCGCGTCTTGCGGGTCTGTGTCCAGAGATATACTTTCGGCATGACCGAAAAAGTTACTCCGTTTACGCCAGCTTCACCTTGTGAATCAGATACAGGTATCTGCAGCATAATATATCACACAAGAACGTTTGGCGTTGGCCCTCGGGACATGCGGGTGTATAATCTTTGGCCGGTCGAGCGGAGCTAAGAGTTTGGGCCCAATTACAGGGCCAGTACCACCGAACGAACGAACCAACGAACGAACGAACGAACGGATGGACGGACGGATGGACGGACGAAAGAAGGAAGAAACGACGCACGCCTCCACCTTCGAGAGATTTTCGAGCATCGCGATCATCGCGGCACCGTGTGCGTGCTCCCTTGTGTGCCTGTACGTTTCGTGATCCTCGAGAGCCAAGGACGTACAGGAATTTGTAAAGACTCGCTACGCCGGAAGGGAATAAATGATAATGGCCTCGAACGAAACTCGAGGATTCTGCTAATCTCTCTCCTCTTCTTTCACTATGATTTCTTCTCGCTCCACCGACGCTCGTGATGTCTCCCGATGCATACGGCAGACCATGGTTTCGAACGTGTAAATTAAATACACGTGTATGTATTTCACTTACACGTACGTCAATGCCTGTCATTTTAAGTACAGGGGTACACGTGTACTACTTCACCAGTACTTCGTGTTTATTATTTCACGTGTATTGGTCACCTGTGTCATTCGAAAGTGATTTCGAAGTTACAAGTTCTGCTCTTAATGAGATTTGGAACCTATAAATATAGGCAGATCAAACCTGTTTTTGTGCGGTAGATAGGAACCGCAGAAAAAAATATTCAAAAACTTCATAAATAGCTATAACAAATAATTTTTCACAACATATTAAAGAAAATTTTTTTATGCGATGGAGAGGGAAAATATGTCAAAGCTTTACGAAATAGCGAGAAAGTGCTTTCCAAACCAAATAAATAATTAAATTACACATGGAAACAATTAAAATAATTTTAATTTCTCGTTTTAAACATATGGAGAAATTTTCAAAATGTACATAATTCAATACATATACAGGGTGTCCTGCTGAAATGAGATCAGCAGGATATCTCGGAAGAGGGTCCCATGGAAATCATCGACACAGATGCATGCCTAATGAAATTGGCTGATGCAATATGTACATGCACACTGATAGAAAAAAAAAGTGATGCCAACACCGTTGAGATTGACCTAACCTCGCGGCGAACTTCATATGGCGAACAGAATCTCGATATTCATACATATACCGCATAAAAAAACGCACAAAAAAATTGCACAAAACAAATCGCATAAAAAAAGACCGCACAAAAACAACAGGTTTGACTGTATGTACTCCTGTTGCAATTCATTAACGACGAGTTTGTGTTTCAATTTGCGTTGTAATTCGATAATATTTTTAATAATAATTGTGCATGTCAGTATGATTGATTACAGAGACATCAGCTTTAAGTAGACATTTCTACACTCATCCCTTTGTTGCTACTCAATAAATTGCTAAAAATCAAATACGCACAGAATGGAAAAAATCATACAGAACGTAAATTGTATATGTTGGAAAGAAACATCTTTTTTTGGGGGCGGGGGTAGAATAGCTTCGAGTGGAAAGGGTTGGAATAAATAAAGTATCGTATACAATTTAATCGTCCACGCGACAGCAGACGGGTTCGGTGTACCCCTGTCTCGAGCGAAAAGAAATGAATTGCATAAGCTCCGATTAGAATTAAGTCTGTCGGTACACGACGGAAGAATTGCGAAAGCGTTGGCCCGCGCAGAGTAACCGGAACGCTTTATGGAAAAGCGGGAGAAACGAAGCAGTGGAAGGATGTGACGAACGAGAGGAGAATTGTTTGAGCAGTCTGATAACTCTAATATTTGAGTTGCCTCGTTACACATCGTAATCTTCGAAATTGTCTTACTGCAATGAAGTACGATAATAAATGTACACGTTCTCACACTGTATTTGTACAGGCAAAAATCATAGTGACTACCAGGCAACAAATCATAATATCGCGTACAAATTTACCACTAAAACGACTGAGAACGAAGAAACAGTCATTAAATTCATTAACACTGGACCTACAAATCTTTTTATTCGCTCCATAATGTAATAGTTTATAATCTATGGTTGTTGCCGAGAAATTCAAGACAACCGAGCAACACGCACATGTAACAAACAACTTTTATAAAAATCCCTACAATAAGGAGATTCTAAAAATACATTTATTAATACAACTGTCACGACTGTCTGCAAATGTGGATTTTAGCGTGGACCGGAAACTATAGTTCTTAAGTAATACCTGGACATTACTGTCAATGGGTGGTCGCCTGCGATGTCGACGCCGAAGAAAGAATGCAAGCAAAGGGTTCTCTTCCTGGCCGAACGTAAGCAGGACTTCTCGGGCACGTAATTAGCCGACATCTATCAGCCCGGAGCTATCAGCCCGGTATCTGGTCTGGAACTGCCCTCGAATCCGCATTGTATACGGCATTTTTTATTATCGTACAGCGTCGGACTTTTCTTTTTTCATTTTTCACGTTTCGAAACACTTACGCGTTGACAAGCAATTCCGAGGAACCGTTGCTCTCCTTCTCTCCAGGCTCCGATTTAACAATAACCAGGCCGTAACCGAGGCTTTTTTAAATTGTAAATTCACTGGTTTCGAGTTATAGAAATTCCTTCATGCAATTATAACACTTCACCCCGGATTTTATACATTTACGGCAAAATTGTCAAGTGAAACATAAAACTGTAATAACGTTAGACGAATTTAACAGTTCTTTTATCATACATTATTTCCGAGTTATTGAAATCGTTAAAACAAACAATACATCTTTATTTGGCTCCTTATTTTTCCATAAAGTTCTACATACTACAAAAAGAAAAAGGTTTTTCTAAATGCAAATTTGGATATTTATATAAGTGGACTGCGATAATGATCGACTGATGTTTTCAACATCAGTCTTCGAACCTGTAGAAACCGCAAAAAAGAAACTCGGACATTGTATCAGGGTCGTTTATCAGAAATTTAATTAACAAAGTAGCAATTTCCGTCGTCCACGCGACCGTCGTCGTTTGCATTAAAAAGTAGCGGGTTCGATCGATCGTAATTCATTCGACTTTCACGTTTACCCAGGTTGAATAACGAGCGTCCACCGTTTTCTGGATTATTTACGGCGAGATACATAAATTCGCGAGACACTCGGCCGAACGATAAAAATTCAAGTGTCTAATTCCCCCGGCGTACGAGGCGCTGGTTTCCAGCCTAGAGGGAAATTTCAGTTGCGCGAGCGTTCATAACACGTCCATTGACAGGTGGATAGAACGCAATTTTTGAGCTATCCCGATACACCCGATTTCGAGCAGAGCGGATCCTTTACCATTCGCCAGGCCGAGCCTTGGAAACTAATTATTTTGTCAGCTGCGCTTCGACAAGCCGGAACGGAGCAGCGCGAATCGACAGTTGAACGTCCACCTCCTCCTACGTCAAACGATTTGTCTCTCGAAATATTGAATTCGTCGTTTACCGAGAGCTTCCATCGCGTTACGGATATTAATTCTCGTCTATCAGCTGTCACCGGAAACGGATCGAACGTTTCCGCGCGCCTCGCCGCGCTCGAAAACTTGCCCGATCATCCGACAGCTCCATTACAAATGTTTATCCGCGATGCTGATGCGTTTTGTTGCACCGAAAACTCTGTGCCAAAATATTGGCTCGCTTGTATCGTGTGCAGACGCCGCGCACTGCGACGTTCGAATCAAAAATGTGTACGAAGTTACTTCAATTCTCTAATACTCTTGTCCAGCAGCTTAATTGAAAGGATATTGTTCATTAACCTTCAAAGTTTCTTTTAAAAGACAAATTACTGCTTGATCTCGATTGATGGACAACTATTTCATTGAAGCAGCAAAAAACTTGTCACAGCTGCAATAAATAGAATAGAGTTATAGAGTCAAGATAAATATCAACTTGAAACATGATTAAACAGTATTAACAATGGTAGAGAAATCAACATAGTTGATAACAAATCCCACAACAATTTTTAAGTATAACGAGATAATGTTATCGGCGCCTTTCTAAGTATGGCTGGAAAAGCCGATATGACAGAAATCTCAACTTTGGACTCGCATATCTATGACAGCATTGAATTTGTAGTGTTGTAATTAACCGCAAAATAAGATCTATTAGATTATAAATCAAATAAGTTAAACAAATTTTTCAGAGTCGGATAAAAGTTTGGTGTATGCTTGATAAACTGTCCGTATAATACTGCTCGTCGGTCCATTCGAAACAGAAGCTCGAACATCGGCGACGACAGCGTGCCCAGTTGAAAATAAATCATAGATTTCGATCTACAATGTGTAATTATGATTAGCGTGTGGCAGATTAACCGTTCCGCCGTCCGGACAACTATTAGACCGGTTCAGATTGAAAATCCCCTTAATTTTCTCTCATAAAGGGACGCGTAACTCGTTACGACGAAATGTCAGTCCGGGCCCGGGCCTCGTACTTCCTCGATAACAGCGATCAATATATTTATCCGCGGCTCGCCTCGATTATTATATTTACTCGAGGCTGCATCCTCGCCGTGCCGGGGCCCGCGTCCCGCGGCTGTTCGAAAGTTATTGCCAAATAATAATAACGAGCGCGGAACGCGGTATCTCCGCGGCGAATCTAAGGACGGTTGTCCGAGTAAACGGCCCCATTCTCCCCTTTGTTGGCCAGGAAATCGTAACGTTCCGACGCGACGCGGGCTCGCGGTAAATCGATAACGCAGCCGATAATCGGAGCCAGCCAACATTGTCCGGTATCTGATCGACGATCGTCACGATGACTTCCTCGAAGCGATCGAACTTTCACATCGACCACGGTGGCACCTGCGCCGTATCGGCGGTGATCCGCGAAGATCGCCGCACCGGGAACCTTCGTGCCGCATGCAACCGAACCGATCGACCGATTTCTAGAGCAATCGCGTGGACGAGCAATCACGCAGCCCTCGCCGGTTTTCGCGAATTGCCCCTTTCTCCCGGAGCGCCGATCTAGCTGGACAAGTCTTTGGTGACCATCGGGTAAATCTTACACTCCTTATTGCAAGTTACTGCGGAAACATCTGCGAGGCGTACACCAGTCGTTCACAAAAATACAAAAAAATACAGTCGCCGCGATTTTCGATATTTTTAGCAACGATCTACTCTCTCTGAAAGTCTAATTGACATTTTATGGCAGATTCGTTATCAAATTATCAACAGATTGTACCAAATTTTGGGATGATTTCTGAGGTGATCCTTATGCAAAATAAAAAATCTTTGCATCGGTTGCAAGACACAGAAGCCAAACAGAATCTTTCTTTTTTTGATTGTCTTATTAAGCTGAAATGAATACACTGATGTCCTTAAATCTTAATTAGTCCACTGCTTTAAATTGTACGTGTCCATTCTCGTCGTAAACATCTGTGAGGCGTGGATCAAAAGTTCACACAAATAAATAATAAAAATTACTCATTTAAAGCTTCCTGGAAATCTGCATCGTTAAAATGATTTTTTTAGTAATTTACTGAAACTCTGACATTTTATGGCTGACTCGTTATCAACAGACTGCACCAACCTTTCGGAATATTTTATTTAAAACGAAACCGATTTGCGTTTTTATTTATTTTTATATAAAACGGTATTTTTGCCCGTATGTTCGGAAGTGCACGCGCACCGGTGAAAATCGAGCACGCGATTTCCGCAATTACGCGTAACCCGAATCGGAGTTACAATTATGCAATTAGAACGAAATTGCAATGGCTAATAGGCCGCGCGATGCAATTTCACCGTAAAAGCGTGGAGAAGAAGTTTGACGGTGCCGCGACTAGCTTGAGAATAAGTCCGTGAAATAAGAGGAGAATTTCAAACCAAATTGAATAGTTCTCTTTTTTTTTGAATAGTTCAATTTAATTATTCATTCTCGAGTGTCTAGATGTTGCGTATATGCGGCATGATCCAGTTGACATTTACAGGGCGCGGAAGGCACCTGCGGGCAGGTTACATGCACAAATGCACGAGGGAACATTTATGCTCCAGGGCAAATGTAAATATCTCGGTGTGCGTACGCTTATTCTGTAATAGCCGTAATTACAAGTCACGGATTTTCTGCTGTGTTGACAAATTGCCAGACCTAGTTCCTTTCAAATTCATTACAACTTCAAGTGCTTTCGCTGATAATAATTGCAAATCTGCCAGAAAGTGTGTCGTCGAGACTATCAACAAAAATTTCCCATGGGAAACTTATTTACACGAAAAAAATTAAACTTGATCAACGACACACCGTGGCCTACAACTGATATACATGTACACACTAATCAATTAATAATTTCTCGTGTTCTATACATAATTGATGCATTCCTTCTCCAATCATTTTTAGATTCCAAGTACATATTGCACATCATCGAAGTTTTATCGACACAAAAATGTCGACACGATTGAAATAAATGGCACTTAATCCGTAGCTGAACGTCCACGTAAACACATTCTCGATCGCAACTATTAATTTTTCTTAAAGATATGTCTTCTAACTGTGTAATTTAACATTATCGCTATGAAACAGGATTCCTTTTCAAGTTGCTAATGATGATCACTTTTCCATTTGAATCGCATTTACTATAACTTCTGAGATATCATACCTGTCATTACCACATTTTCCGATCGTTACAACATTTTCTTAGCCTCGATAAAATTCAACGATAGTAAACTGACATCGAGTGAATGTTTAATGAACGGTTGTATTAAAACGTACATCATTATCAATCTATTAAAATGAATAAGGCAAGAAAATAAATGTTCAATGTCAACTAGAACATGCAAGAAAAAAGAATTTACAAGAAAACAAAATATCGATGCCCTTGAAAACTCTGGAAAAAATGACCTCGAGAAAACAATAATATTCGTAAAGCATTCACATCGTGATACCATCGACATTGCATTCAAAATAATTGCATTAAAAAAAGTAGTTAAATAAAAATTCATTTCATCCCTTAATAGTCTTTCTACGTTGAAAGCAACATAACAATATATTCATAGATGTTTTATATTTTTCACTGTTTTATATTTCACACAGTTAATTTTTTCATAAATGCATAAAAATCCACTCTGTATAAAGATGGCGTTCGAATACATTCGTGGACCATCGTGTATCCACTTCTGCCTCTTATTATTCAACGAAAAAAAATTAAAAATGTATTATTTAGTGAAGTTAATGGATGAGTACAGTTATCGGTATAAAATTTTAGATATCTTGTTACACACATTCGTGGAATGCGTGAGAAGTAATCTTGAATATTTGAAAAATCGTCTTACGTGTCGCGCGCTGAACTCAGAGCTCCGATGAATATTTTCCGGCGAAAATTAGCGTCAAAGAGTATTACGCGTCGAACCGTTTTTATGCTTATCGATAAAATACTGCCTACTGAATCACAGGGGAAGAAAGTCGAATCGATTTCTCCGGTTTCGGACGAACCACCTGCGAGCCGCGAGACGGTGCGGTGCGGTGCGGTGCGGTGCGGTGTTGGGCAAAAATGTGCAATGAAATATTCGCGCCTCGGGCCGTGTTCGGGGCTCTATGCTCGGGCTGCCTTCAAATACGCGACTCCCACGGATGATCCCTTTCAGTCGGTCCGCTGGTGTTTACCATAATTCATATTAATTGTCCGGAGCACACGCGCAGCTGTCCCAAATCCCACGCGCCGTTTACCGGACTGCATTTCGCTGCGGGACAAACGTTTCGCATAATTCCGCGAGTCCTCTACTTACAATTAGCCGGTTTCGGTGTTCCAATGCCACGAACGAATCATCATCATCATAGTTCAACTTGTAAATAGACAATGAATGGATGAAGTTCATGCAAAATAACAATTTCCTATCTAGGTGCACGGTAGTGCACCAGCCAAGTTCTCGCACTACCTCCTTTTACACGAAACAATTTAGCGGTTTTTTAGAGGATTATAATTCGGCACTAGAGGCAGATGGAGAGATGTAATTTCGTACACTTGTTAAATGCTATCATGTCTCAATATTGAGAAAACATTAATCTTCCAACATTAGTAGGTTCCGAGATATTAGGACCTCAAAAATCTCTTTTGTCACTGTTTACATGGTTACTTGCAAACATAAAAATGGCATTTTTTAAAACTTTTTTATTTGGGGCCTTAATGAAAATTTAAAATATATCTTTTGTAGATCTATGTTAGTTGTACACAGGCTGAAAATTTCATCGAAATCGATTAACACACACACGAGCTACAAGCAGTTAAAAATGGTGCAAATCGTAGTTTTCCACGACTTTTGAATCGTACATCTTTCAATGCGTGTTGCTGTTTCCTGCGTCAATCGATTTCGATGAAATTTTCAGCCTGTGTATAACTAACATAGATCTGCAAAACATATATTTTAAATTTTCATTAAGGGCGCAAATAAAAAAAGTTTTAAAAAATGCCTTTTTTATTTTTGCATGTAACCTTGTAAATTATAATTTTTGGAAAATTTTTTGCCCATAATTGTATAAACCAATACTTGTAATTGATTATAAAAAATCAGGTTGTTTAGTACAATTATAAAAAAGTTATTCTGTTTTAAAGGGCGTTCGAATACTTTCGCTACCCACTGTGTATTTAATGGCAAAGTTGTAAATTCCGCCCGGTCACATGACGCGTATTGTCTCTGTCTCTGACTAATCCGGTACTGTATTCCCCTCGACTTCCCCGGTCTAGCGACATTGGGCATCTGAATACTGCGGTTTCTACCTGTAAAAACGGGAATAATTTCCGTCGTGGCGAATGCCGAATTTCGTCGCCCCGGGAAACCGGACGGAACGGGCCGATGTGTATAATGACACGATTGGTAATGCCATAGGAATTGAGAGCATCGCCGATGGATGTATAATTTCTGCCCGGAAAGAGGCGGTTAATGGCGAGCATCATTGTATCACATTGAAAGCGGCCACGGACTCGCGTGTGCAACCTCGTAATTTCTCAAATAAAGAGGAGGTGGTCGTTAACTTACGCGCAGGGGACAATTAGCTACTTTTCGATGATCGATTTCTCTTGCTTGAAGAGCGCGTACGCAATGGAACGAATGATTCGCGACGTTGAATGCCAGTGGTTAGAGAACAGAACCCGGATTCGTATTTCCTGCGCCATAACGATCGAATTTGGACACTGCCAATTAAGGAATCGTACCCGTAAGAAAACATGTCTGTGCACCTTCGAGGTGATTAGGCTTCCAGTGCCTCGAAATTCTTTGAAATCCTTTGTGTGATTAGTTTAGAATTCAAAAATTTATGACAAAAATGAGTAGGTGAAACACAAAATAGAAGAAGCAACAAATGAATGTAATATCACCGTTATTTACAATATATTGAAACTATTAAGAGAGGAAATCAATTTTTATGTATTTCTCCGTTTTCGTGTAATTGATGCAGACAATTTTTATTTTGTCTGAAAAAAATCTGCGGTCCACTAATGTATATTGCTTTTTATATTATATTAATCTAATAACAGAACAAACAATCGGTGTCGTGAGTTTAATAATTGCCAAAGAAAAAGTCTGTCGAACTTTGATTAGAACGTTCAAAGCCATTTTTTTTGTTCGATCCTTGTTGCTACATACAAGAAATATTCTGCTGGATATCACTTTGAACATCATGTATGAAAACGTGAATTTGCATAAACGTTCGCTGGCTGCCTATAAGGATAGCAGCAGACCATTTGAGAGGTCGCCATAAAAGTCACTGTGCTTGTCAGGCAGATCGTATCGGCTGACAATTCAAAGTGTTTAAGCAGGTCGAATTAAAACGAACTGAATGTGCAACTCTCTTTAATTATGGGGTGGAAAATGCTTCCAAGGTGGGTTCGACGAGTATCGTCGTTCGATTAGCGACCTTGATGCACCTTTTGATAATTATGAAGACACTGGGGCCTCGGTCGCGCCGCGGCAACTGGTTTGCGTCACCTTGCAACTGTCTCTTTCGCTTGCTCTTTGCAAGTTGAAGGTGAGAGTCATTACAGGACCTTGATATTTCCTTGCCGGTGACTCGCAAGGGTCGCTACGCGTCAATGCTTCTACATACGTACGTATAAAGTGGCAATCAGACCACTGTGTTTCGAACGTGCGAAGAAAAAGGGATCTCACTGTAACCCGCAAATTGCAATTCTTCCCGAAAATTTTTTTTGACGTTATGTAGCAAAC
Source organism: Lasioglossum baleicum (assembly GCF_051020765.1). NCBI lineage: Eukaryota > Metazoa > Arthropoda > Insecta > Hymenoptera > Halictidae > Lasioglossum > Lasioglossum baleicum. The sequence continues at coordinate 15,334,625 of NC_134934.1, forward strand.
CTTATTCTAACTTCTCAAAAAATTTCAAATCGTAATGATCCAATATTAAAAATGTTGTCGTTTTTTAAAGAGTGTCCGAATATTAACGGGAGTCTTGAAAATGCTCGCTTAGAAAAATGACAAAGCCGCGTGTATTTGTTTCGATTACTTGGTCACTTCAAAATAAAACAAGAAGAAAATCGGGAGCGGCTCGAGTTTCGAGGCGGATGGTTTCACGGCTAAAAATCTCGAGATTCCTGCACGGATTCTAATCGTTCAATTCTCTCAATCGTCGACAATGCGCGGAACGCGTGCTCCCGCTCTGAATCCAATTTGTCCGTGCGAACGTTTTTTCAAAGCGTTCCTTTTTTTTTCGACGGGTTCGCGCGGGAATGAAATCACCGGACGCGCGCGCGGCACGGTGTCATTGTTCCCGATCTCTCACACTCGCGGGATGATAATGGACTACCGGTGTTCCCGAAACACTCTGCGTACGTCTTTTCAGTCGGACGAGAGGCATTCACGATATCGGTAACACTAACCCGAGCCCCAGCACAAAATCGAGCCGAGCCGCGCCGGTTGCTCGTTTCCTCTTCAAGGGTGCGGCGAGGATCGGCGAGGATCGGCGCGAGCCACGTGCCGGCGCGTGCCGCAAACTAAAAAAGGACCCTTCGTGCTCTCCAGTCCAAGTTCAGTTTGCGGGACGAATATAATTAACCATCAGTTTTAGGTTTCTTCGGAGGAACAACACCCTGGTGCGCGTACCGTTATTCGATGGGGCAACACAGAGATAGAGAGTGTGTGTGTGTGCTCGAACGAGATGAACAATTCTATGGAGTAAGTCGGAGAGTCCAACATGTTTTTAAAAAAATTCTTTCATCTTTTTTAAATATGTACCTGCGTGAATAAATGCCTGTGAAAGTAGAGAAAATTTGATACTTTAGTAATAAATATGAAGAGACGCTGCACATGAACCAACTTATTTATGTTGCTACGACGTTAACATAAAGGAAGAAAATAATCGTAGATTTTTTCCAGCTTCATTTTACAGCTGAAGATTCTTTGAACCTCGAGTTACGAGGCCAAGAAAAGAATAGATGGCGAGAAAAAGATAATACGCATCGATAAAACACCTCGACTAGGAGATTTTAAAATAAACGGTACAGTAAAATGGGGTGAGATTAAATATGCGTTGAGGAACGCGAACAGCAGCCATGCAGAGAGACGAATTCGTTGTTCCGGTTCTAAATCAGTGTCTTTTTAAACTATTCGAAGCAATTCTTCTTCGCGTGTCGCTGGTCGAAGGAACATCTGCGGTGGAAGCGATCGTGATTTAATTAGCAAAGTAATTGCAGGGTCGAACCTCTCGATATAGCTCAAGGGGACGTTGACGGGCTTGATTGAAACGTTGCTGGAAAAAAATAATCCAATTTGACCAAGGCGGTCGTTATAGCGTTAATTACGTATAATCTTAAACCGCAGAGCAGCAACCCTCGTAGCAGATAATAGTTGCAAAACCGCTCAACCGCGCGAACTTCGATCATACTAAAGTTCTCCGATGCGTTAAGGGCTGTCTTTCCCTTGAGGAGAATATCGGAGTTGTTCGATCATTCCGACCGAGAAACCATACTTTTATAGTGGAAACGATTCTTCGCCAAACAGAGGAATTATTCATAATTTCATTATAGATTCTACCTATTCGTTCCTCGCAAAACATTTCCTGCTTTGTATCTCTTTACAATACAGCCATGCGACTCGTACATTAGGTTGATTATTCATTATTTTCGCGGTGACTCGTATTTAAATCCTTCTAACTAGAACATATTTATATTTGTTCTTCATCAAAGTAATTCAATCATTGTAATCCAAACTGCAGACTTAAATCTTATCATAAAGATTAATGAAGCTCTCGGTTCAAGCAGCTTTATCATCAGCAAAATTAATTTTTAAAAAAATGGTTGACCAGCTTGCAAGAGAGTCGGACGATTTTGAAGATAAAGATGGAGGTTTGCCAGTAAAATTGTTCGCATTCGAGGAACGAAACAATGAGGCGGTTACGCATTCACGAGAGACGAGGGCGCGGCTTATTCATTGTTACGGCCGATTAATTAATCAAAAGGCCGGGCTCGCTGACAGTGGGCGATACTTCTCGTTGAAAAATCGACGGGCACACGTGGTGGTAGCGGCCACTCGAACTCAAAAGTGCGCTTAATGGCGCCGTCTAATAAACAACGGGTGCTCTAGTACACTTCGCTTAGCAAACAAAACAAGCCCCGTTAGACACGTGCGAAGCTAAAATCATGATACTGTAAGCTACACTTTTGTTACTGCTGACCCTCTTCGGAAAGTACACCGCCTCGAGTAGGTAGGCTAACACTGGAGCGAAGCGGTGATCCAATTTGCGTTAGGTGATTCCGTTCAGCATAGATAATGCATTTTATTAGCGAAAGCTTCGTTGCGCCGGTATTGATCGCTTATCGGCTCATACCGGGGCCAAGAAAATAATAGCACGGCGGATCGCATATGCACGAAAACCGATAAGCAGAATTACGAACGACGTTAGCGTCCCAGAAAATTCCACGCTAAAAATCACTTCGGTCTTCGTCGGCACTCGCGTCCTATCCAATCAGACTCGTGACGAAAATTTCGAATGGAATCTAAGATTGGGTCGCTAAAGCGTTTTGAACAACAAAATAGGAATTACCAGTTTGTAGATAAAGAACGGACACAATCAAGAAATTAATTGTCTCTGCGGATCTTTAAGCGAAATAAAAATGTTCTATCGCAACTGCAAGCAACAGGAGATATTATTCATTATTATTGTTAAACTTTTTCTTGTTATACGTATCAATTTTTCATGATTTTCGTCAGTCTGAAATTCTTTCAACTTTTTCCCTTGTTTTAACATTTACGCGTAACCAAGCTCCCGAGAAATGAAGCGAAACGAACTTTATCGGTCGCTCAACGAATCAACAATATATTCGCGTCGGGAAATGTTACGCCCCCGCAAAATGGTGGCTCGCTGAGACCGAGGTCTCCCGTAATGAGCAACAATGCACGCGAACAAATAAAACACACCGGCTACCTCGCGACGCATTTACAGCGGATTTGCGTAGTTTAATGAAACGTAAACACGGTATAAAAGCCGATCGCATTCGCACGGTCCAGTCAGGGAGGGAAGGCGACTCTCGTGTTACTCGTTTGAAAAAGATCGAATTTTATTGTATAAATCACGAATGTATCAAGAAAATATGCGGTATCGAACTGAAATCGGAAGGATTGATGTGTCTTCTCAATTTTTAATTGTACACACGTTTGAATAAAAAATTTCATTCTTCACGAAGCAGCTATAAACACGTCTGCAGTAGAAAAAGCTTTTAGTATTTCGTACTAACAATAAAATTATGTGTATGTACTTCGTTACATCATGGTGAAAATTGTATTTAGAACTGTGGAAAAATCAAATAAAAAAATATTGTTTCGAATGCAGGAAAATGAAGCACATCGCGATGCACATTTCACATTGAAATTCGACGGACAACAAAGTCCGCTCGTGGCGTGAAGTGTCAGCGGGAGGATGGTTTCCATTCTCCGTGGCCGATCGCCTTCCACTTCCGACTTCCGGTTACATAGCATGCTGGCCGGAGGCGGCGACCGCCCCGGGCCAAGCCGGCCCAAAAATAACCAATAAGCGACCAATAAAAGTAAACCGTTATACCGGCAGGAGTAGGTACGCTCTCTCGCGAGTAAAAGAGCTACCGGTTAATTACAGGCCTAACCCCGTACCGTGGCCCAACAGCTCGAGCCCTTAATAGATCCGTCTTTCGGCTTGTACACGCTCGCTGATTTCTCGCTTTCATCGCACGCTAGCTGGGAATAACGCGACATACAGGCGGCTGATAACAATAAAAGACCGAGACCAGTAAAAAATGTCTAGTTAACATAGGTCCTGAAAGCAATTATTTATCAGTAGACAGCGGATTCGATGCAATTATGACAGAGATGAGTAGATGTAATTTAAGACAGTAAAACCATTAGGGGAATTTATTGTAGAAAGACTGATATAGTATTTTCAACCTGTCAAACATATTAAGAATTTATTAATATTTCTGTCCAGATTGTTGCAATTAAGATAGAACATTTTTATTTTGCATAAAGATCTATTGACTAGCGTTCCGTATATCGTGATCATATAATTTCTGCTGGAAGTAGAGTCGCCAGATCAGGGGAATTGACTCGAATCGAAGGGAAAGATTACCCCCTCTCTGCTAGTACCGGATTAGTCACGTGACGATGTACCGTAGCGCAAGCGTGGGGGAATAGCGTCGTGGAAGGGGAAGGTAAAGTTAGGAGGCAAATGTCTTGATTGGCTGGCATGTCTGTCGAATATTCGCCACTTCTTCAAAAATGAATAGTTCCATCTGTGTTCGTACGAGAAAAGTTGAAATTAGACTGCCATCGTTTGAAAAATGATTAACTTATTGATCGAGTTTTAATTGAGGCTAGATATCCAATCGACCGTTCGATGATTTACCATGCACACTCGGTTTCGATATAGTGTGCCGTTCGCCAAACAATAATCGGAATCCGGGTGTAAGGTACTTATAGAATGTACACGGTCGGTGCGGTTTAATCAGTTCACACGTGTTAATGTACATATAAATCAGTCACACTGGTAATTGCGATTATTCAAAATAGACAATAATTACCGATCCGTCTGATTTATTGCAATCAATTCGCGTTATCTGCGATCTTAATAGTTCGGTTTCCAAGCGAGTCCGCGAGACGGTGAACGAAGAAATTTCATTGCGAACAATGCGGACCGGTAAACGTTGCTTCCATCGAGCCGCGAGCTATTTTCCACGAGAAACGCGCCTCTAAATGAATATCAATACCATTGTCTCTCTCTCTCCCTCTCAGCCATAATAAAAGGTTTCTCAACCCTTGCTGGATTGAATGTTTACCGTGCATTCAATTCTATAAAGTTTGAACTTCGAAGACACACCTGCGTGCTACGGTTCCCCATTATGTCTTCATAATAATGTTATATTAGACCTTAAATCAAGCTAAAATATCTATTATCTTCGCTGTCAAATGTTACAACAAATCTGCGGCATTTATAGCAAATTTGTACGCGGTCAAATTTTGCTGCAGCAAATTTTTATGAAATCAGCGCTTCACTTTTATTTGCTTTAACATTATTTGAAGCACGTTTCCCATTTTTAGCTGGTAAAATTATCAAAATATTTTAGACTTTCAAGTAAATACAGGTATTTTCAAACGCGGTATATCTGTATCCAATAGAATTGTTTAAAATTTATTTAATCAGTGGACATTTTTCCATCCAATTTTTGCATTTCGTTACGTAAACTCTACGCACACATACAATCAGCATGTTCCGCCAGAAAATCCGAAATGTTCGAACTGTTATCTGCACATTAGCCAGCTGTCAGCCTAAGGACACTACAATGGCCATACCAGAAGCTTAAAATTATCAACCGAACAAGTTGAAAACAGGATCTGCAGCAGTCCGAACCAGTAAACACAATCCGCGTAAACAGATCAGACAAATATCGACAACTGGAGCAGTGTCGGCTAAAAAACTTACTGGAATAACAACGGATAAGTTTTTTAGCCGACACTGCTCCAGTTGTCGATATTTGTCTGATCTGCTGTTTCGATATACTGTTTACAGGATTTCTATTTAAAAAATGCTTGTTTGACAGCACCTTTGGTGCCCATAATTATTGTACGTGGGACAATAAAAGGGATCGATTGGCTTAACAAAAAAATTGGGTTGCATTAAAGAATAAAATGCAACTGCACCTGGTGGGTGCTTCGGTGCATCCACAAGAAAAATAAGGCAGCATGCAGTTAGGACGTATTATGCCACATTATTTTTCGCCTATCGGTTTTCTCTACTTTTACTTAAAAAAGAGCAGTAACTTCTCCCAGTTCCCAGAATCACCCCCTGTACGTGTATATTTCAAGATTTACTAATAAATCAAACGTATAGTAGGCGGCGCGCTCTCCGCCGGTGGAAAGTTCGCTCGACCAGAAATTCGATCGGCCGTTAATTGGAAAAAGCAATTACCGTGTTATTTTTTCGAAAATGTGTTGATTAAAAAAAGTGTCAACTAGTTCGAGCAAATGTTCGTCCCCGACTCGGCCGGAAGTGATGTATAATAAATGTATAGTATACAATATATCAGTGGCCAATAACGGTCGTAATCTATAATCTCGTTCCGAGGGGCATTCTCCATCAATTTCAGCCACCGACTGCAGAAGAAACGGTCGACAGGTTGACTTCGTTGGACGAGCAGGCGCGATTCCCAAACGGAGGCTGTTTCGGGAGTCGTGTGTTCACCACGGGGGTCGTATCCCGCAGGGCTTCAGCACCGACACCTTCCTCAGCTTCCCTTTCTCCTCATCACCACCCTCGTGCCTCTCGTCTCGTACTTCCTCGTATTTCTATTTATGTATAACACGCCGCGAAACTGGTCGTGGTCGTTCCCGTTCCCCTAATTAGAAATTTCCTCCGCGACCAACTGACTTCTTCATCGCCTCTAATTCCTCTCCTCTTCGTGGTGCTAACAAGTACGCGACCAGATCATTGCAAAAGTCTTTATACGATTTTCGGTATATCTTTCATTTCCTCTTTATTGCAAACGTCGAGTACAGTTCCCTTTCATTCCGAGGTGTCAAGGTGCCTTCAGTGTTTCCAATGTCAACACACCTTTCTTTAATACCACCTTGTTGCCGACGGAAGGACACCTTGAATTGACCGCGGAATAACCTTTGAAAAATCTCAAGGTTTTGCTTTGATGTCCCAGAAAAAATGAGATAAAACGACAAATCACATCATGGATTCTACATATAAAATTATCTTTAGCGATCATCATAATATTCAAAATCGATCCTATTTATCATTATTAGACTACAGATTTTATGTGTGCATTTATAACAAAAATTTGTACGTACAATTTAAAGCAGTGAACATATTTAAACAATTTAAGGAGGTCAACGTATTAATTTCAGCTTAATGAAATAATTGAAAGAAGAAAGTGATCTGTGTTTAACTTCTTTGTTTTGCAAACGATGCAAACATTTTTTATTTCGCAGATCCGCAATCATCTACGCGAGTCGCTTTATTTATCGAAAGTTGAATAAACAAGTAACGACCGAAGAGTCGAACGCATAATCCCGGCCATTCCTCGTGCGCGTTCATTACGATTCGCGAACAAAGTTCTTTTCAATCGGAGTTCACGTTTCCATCGTTCGCACGGCACGCCCAAAAAAAAGAAAGGTATCGATTTGGTAATAACTTCCAGCCCGACCGCATTGGAACTTTAAACACCGAGTAATTAGTTCTCCATTATTGCTTCGTGAAAACAGCCAATCAGTATGTCGAAAACACTGGTTCGGCAAAGCAACGTTGAAATCGAATCCATTAAGCGACACGAGGGAAATGTCCAATATTGAAATAAATTAAAAGAAACATTACAGGGTCCGATTGTCGTCGTTTAATTCCCGATTAATTTTGTTCAGTTTAATTGATGTTATTTTTCCGTTGGCCGTTTCTTGCACGCGCCCACCGATAAGCGAATAAATAATCAATTCTCTGCAGCTGCATACCGAGAACGAGAGAGGGAGAGAGACGGAGAGTAGAGTTACTGGATACGAGAAACGATTGGCTGTTCTAATTTACCGTCGTTATTGCATTCCATTCGGCGAAAGACATTCGCCGGGCGTTCGTTATTAGACGCATCGAAATTAATTGAATGCGTCGAGATGATTTGCGTCGGACGATGACGGAGCTGATGAAAATGTAAGTCGGCCGAATATTGGAACGGTTTCGAGAGCGGTAGCGAGCCGAGTGGAAAGGTTATCCGAGCGCAGCGTTAATGAATTGATTAAAAAACAAAATGAATCACGGACGGTGAAACCCGCCACTAAAAACTCATTAAGCAACGGATTCTCTTGGTGATTTATCGTAGATTATATTCGCTGCCTGCACTACGGGCATAATATTAAACTACGCGAGCCGTAATTCATCGCCGGCGACGACGCTGTCCCGCAGAAAAAATCTCTGAATTTTCTTTCGTCCCGAATTCAATTTTCGACCTCGAACAAAATAATATTAATCTTCTGGCTGTGCACCCCGATTTTTTAAAGTGAATACTTTATCGGTGGTTTTCAATCATTTGTTTTGATCTTCTTAAATTTTAAAGTTCTAAAGAAAAATTCAATTCATGTAGAATCATTATGAAGAATTTTGTTATTATAGCAATTATCGAAAAAGAACTTCGTAAAATATTCCGATAATTTATATTCACCAGAACATAAATTGATACGGCATTGATGAAGGTATGCACATAGAACTTGATAAAATAAAAATAAAAAGAATTCGGATTTTTAGTAAAATCCCAATATAGGGGAACAGCTGGTTTCAAAGGCTTGCCAGAAGCAGAGGAATTCGCTTTTTATTAATTAAACTGAAAATAAACGTTTCGAAGTCATATGTTAACAAACTATGGTAAAATAGAAAAAGTGGAGTGTGATATGTGTCCATAATTAACACTAAATGAATTCCATATATTGTTGAAATATCGTAAAAATTATCACTTAGACCACTTTCATAATTATGAGCACATATAATGATCGAAGGTTGAATTTCAATTTTGATTTAAATATAATGATTGAAAGTTGATTTTCAATTTAAATATAATGATTGAAGTTGAATTTGAATTTAACGCTGAAAACTGAGAAGTTAGCGAATATAATGTTGCCGTGCAGAATTTTTCGGAGGTTATACGAAGCTTCTCAGAATACAGCGCATGAAACGATCGAAAATAGGAATGGAAAATCAGTTGGTATGATTTTGCACGGTTGCTGACCCATCATCGGGAACAGCGAGCTGCGCCAGGTATATCCGCTAAACGACTCGTTAATTGTATTTTTAGGGGCTTCCTGCGAGAGGTCTCAGTTCCTAATTTACCGACTCGCCGGTTTAGTTTATAGGCGCTCCGATGTACCGTTTATAGTATAACCGACACCACACCTCGTTAAATCAAAGGACTGGAATATGCTTATAGCTATACGTCCTCTAAGAATTATAACCAACCGAGAGAAGCATCTCCTGGTTCGATCGAGCCGCCCGCGCCCCGGTCGACGCAAGCATGGAACGCAATTTCTATTTCAATCACTATGATTCCTCGCGAAAACATTGTCAGTAGATTTGGCTGTGAATTTCCTATCTTTCAAATGAACAGTTTAAATACAGTACGTGTCGGTGTGTGGATATGTGTGAGCGCATTTTTGCGTCTTTTATAGAGCTATTACGAACGAGAATAGTTAGGCTAGTGCTTCACTTGCTCCATGGAAGCAATCGTAAATAATGTTGGCGCCAAACTAGCTGTAATTTATGGCAGTTGAACTTCTCCTCCTCGTGAAATACGCTGGTACGATGAAGAATCCTTCGTCCTGGCTCTCTACCCTAACCATCTGGATGTCTTCGTTTAAACTTGAACCAGCCGACACAGCGAATCGTGTACCTACCTCTGGAATCATGACCGGGAGATTTTATGCATTTGTCGCGTCCGCTAAAGTACAATGGGATGATAAATTTGATATTAGTGCCTGAGATTGTTTCTAGTGCACGGATCTTTAATGTAACAAACCGGAGTGAAATGGAAGTTTGCATTCTTTCGTAGTATGTTCAATAGCTTCAACATTCGTCTAATGTCTTCAATCTTTAAAATAACACCCACTCATTTTCCCATAAAAGCACAAAATTCGCTCTCTAAGTAATAAAAAATGGAAGCAATGCCAACACGAAAAACGAAATTACTTATATGTTATCGTCATCGGCGCTATTAAAGCGAATAACTTCTCTAAAAATTGAGCAAAGCGACTCGAGTTATATCCTGAGAAAATAAAATGTTTAAAACAATTACAACAGGTTGGAATCACGGGAAGATCAGCGAGGGCTGCAACGGGCAAACAATTTCGACGGTTGCGGTGCGGTGGTCGGTTCCGCGGTTTATTAGGTCACCCTGTACAGAAGTTCGCGGACAGGCGAGGTGGAGAAGAAATGGAGTAAAAGCAAAAGGAGAAAGAGTCGCCGGTGTCAGACGAACGGAGCGAGGAGGAGGAGAGACAAAGGTTGGACCTGATGCTCGGTTGAAAGAGAGAAAAAGAGAGAGAGGGAGACAGAGGATCAGCCATATGGACTTATCCAGCAACGTAGCCCGAAAATAATAAATCTCTGAACGTGCTGCGGGATTATTAAAAGAGTCCCTAGCTCGTTCCCCTTCGGGAGAGAGGAGAGCGTAGAAGAGAAACAAAACGCATTACCGTTTCTTAATGAAGCTGAGGGATACGAACGAGCCGAGGCAACGAACGAGAGGTACGCAGGAACGCGAACGGCAACCAACACGGACCCGACGGACACGGACGGACGTACGGACGGACAGGACCGAGGAATGGATGGACAGACACGGGGATAGACGGGACGGACAATCGGACGGTCCGACGGTTCAGAACTAATTGGAGCCACGAGATATTAAGAGAGCCAAAAGGAGACGAAAGGGAGAAGAGACAGGAGGAAGTGGCTGGGAGAGGAAGTGGCCCGATATGCGTACGGAAAAAAGGGCTCTCTACCAGCCGATCCGGGGGAGAACGGGTGTGAGGTGTTTGAAGGCATCATTAGATGGGTGTGTGCTGGATCGAACGGAGAATCATCGCATTAACAGCTAGTTCGCCCGTGTTACGAGTTTGTTTAACGATATTACGCCCAGGTGTTTCGGAAGATTTCGGACCTGGCGCATGACTCCGGATACCGAAACTGACCGAGTCTGCCCTTCGAGGATCAAGCCCGCACAAATTCATGGTTCCAGGTAGCAACCAGCACGTACAGTCGCTCACAGTAATATTTAGATACTTTCGGAAACACGCCCGTTCCTCAAAAATTCGACCAGACCACTTTTTCGAGACGTTTCAAGCATTAGTTTACTTTCTCATCTATAGTATGTACTGTCCAGAGCACGGGAGAAAACTATCGGGAGGGGAACGGGGCAACAAGAACGCAAAGGTAATCTGAATGGTCAGGCTTCTTTCCCCATTCACTTCCCGCTAGTTTTCTCTCGTGCTCCGCACAGTAGATCTCATGGAGTCTTTTTGAGCTACGTCACTGGAACGAATAGTCACAAAAATGAATTGGGCTGTATTAAAATTCGGTACACAGGTATCCGGTAGCTCAAAGGGGTGCACGAATATGCGTTTATCCCAGAAATCCTACAGGATTAAGTGCTAAAAATAAATTAGTGTTTATTTTTCTAATAAATGCCATTAAATCCACAATCCACTGTTTACAAGTTTTGCGTGCACTGCAAAAATAGCAGACTTTTGAGGTATATCCTTTTTTTAATTGAAATATAAACAGAATACGGTATCCGATATATTGCTTTTCGGAAAACATCGTGTGCAACGGTGCTTTTGTCCAACAATGTTACATGTTCTTTTTATTTGGAGCGTTAACACCGGCAATGGCCGACGTCGCGAATACATAGAAACTAGAAAATTGAAGAAAACGAACGTCGAGATGTTATTTTGCGATCAGAATTGTGTTACGGGAAAATGGATTGCATCGTTCCTGAGGAACCTTTCGATGGACCATTCATTGACGAAACGATGTTGAACAATAAATCGAGTTGCGTCGCTTTATGTAGGGCAATCACGATTCGCCAGTTCGGTTTTCGATGCGACACGGTTTAGATTGCGTTGGAAATGAATAATTAACCAATGAGGAGACGGTTCTAAGCTTACTCTGCCGAGCTACTTGCGCGTCATTATTATCCCATCAATCTTTATGGTACTCGATTTAAATCTCGTTGCATACTTGTTTTTAAATATTAAAAACAAATTAAAAATTGATGAAATAGGGATCTCAAATAATTGCCGATCAGACGGCGAGAAAGTTCGAATCTCGCGCGATTACGAAGTGCGAGTTGACAAAAGAGAACTAGGACGACGCGCCGCGCCGCTCGCCAAAATGAAAGAGATCTATGATGATACTTTAATCTATATCTTTAAAACCTCGCAGATTATAGGCATCAACGGTTACGACAAAAGCGGGATTAGCATGCTTTCACGATAAAATCTATGCTCTCGTATCATTATCAAATTATACCTCGCTGAAGATCGTAATCAAACCGAGATGATTCGCCTAGAAAAACGGCCGAGTCTCGTGACGGTCGCGTTCTTTTTATTCTCCTATTTAGAATGCGTCCAATAAAATGCCTTGAATATCAAATGAGACGCAGCGCAGGCAAAATAAAGAACCAAATCGGGATCGTTTAGCGTTACCATAATTAGCGTGATGAAAGAATAATCTGTTATTGTGCATAGTAATATTCTAACCGACGTAAAAGAAAGCTGCCTCCTTTCGGAAAGAATTGGTGAAATATATTTATTTTCTTTTATTAGTGGGGGGAATGTTTTCGTCGATTAAGGAACGAATCGTTTCTAGTTCCAGATCAAAGTTCCAATCGGTCACAAGGTCTTCAAGTTGAGCACTTTAAAAGTGTATTCCTTCAATTTTCCAGTCGAACAAGCGTCGGTTGAAGGGCTCTTGTGCGTCTGGCAAAGCGTGCACTATCCTGTTACTCGATCTCTCCCAGTCCGCAATCAAAATTCAAATCACACTTTTGCAGCCGAACATAAAATCAATATTCGCCCTTTGGACGCGTCCCTAAATTCCATGGAAAACAAATCAACGCGTATCCTGCGTTTGAAGACAGAAACTGCACAACAAACGTACTGACGTTTTATCGAAAACTGTTTTTCGTCAAGCTAGGAAATCGCTTTTCCGGATCACCTCAATCACATCAATTTATTAGAATCTCGGGAATGATTTGTGCCCATCATTTTGGTCTAAGTCGTATATCTCTTGTTTCGAGATATACATATAAAGGGAAAGGATATTAACGCTAAATGACTTCCATATAACGTCGAAATAACAAGAACTATCGAACGGTTAAGTCTTTACAATATCATAAAAATCGCATTGTATTAATCCAGTTATAAAAACGGACTTTAACACGTCTTCATCGAGATGACGTTTTAAAGCCATACATTACTCAAACGTCTCAGATTTTCTTTGGAACGATCCAGCTTCTCCATTGAGAATGATCTCAAGTCGAATCTGAGCGAAGACAACATCAGGAACATCCTCCTCTTCTTTAAATGCATCTTAATGTCAATGTTAACTGTATGCCTTTTTACAAATTACACGTCAAATATATTAGAACCAAGTGTAAACCATGTTAATGCGACCACGTTAAAATAAACCGCAAATAAATAATGATGGGCACATTTACGGACAACATAATTACCGCGTTTACGACGATTTCACAGTGCTCGTTAGAGACCGCACGAAACGACAATCGACGATGTCTCCAATAATTTCACAGTCGATTCGCAAAAAGCAGGGGACAGATGACGGGGGGGCGTAGGTGCCGGGTATAATATGATAATGCGTTCATTAAGATTTCACCGTGTCCGAGATCATTAAGCCCCGGCTTTAATGTAAGTAGAATTACCTAAGCGAGCTGCCGCGGGTCTGTTTCAAAACCAACTGAACGAACACGGTCGAGTCGTGCCGTAGTATCGCTGTGTGTACGCGGTGTTCTTGCGTATACCTGTCAACACGAAAAAATAGATCGTCTGATGGCTGCGAAGTCGAAAGTGTAGCAAAACGAAAAGAAGAATCTTAGGCATCCGGAATAGTGTGCCCTTATAAATGGTTTTTCTATATTGCCTCGTGTCTGGGCTCACGTTGGACATGGACATGGGTTACCAGTTCATTTAAATAAGTTAAGGGTCTCGCTTAGTGCCTTAGCGGGTCCATTACAGCTGGGCAAAAGCGGCTAATTACCTGCCTGACGTGAGTTATAAACCCCTCTCCGGCCATCGCTCCCACCTTTGAATATTTTTAACCGGATCTCTCGATTTTTACAATGAAAACGTCCTCCACCTATGCGGACCCGGGCTTTTACAACGTTCCCGGTTTAGTATCGCTACAGGGATTACTAGAGGTACGTATTATACATACCTCCGTGTACCCGCGCATACGTGTACGTATTATATGCAGCCACTTTGCCAACCGTAATAGGTTCCAGATACGTCAAAGCATCGACAACGGGTGCCGACGTTAATTAAAATTATTAGGGGCGCAGGTACTGAACGAATACCCTTCGCGGCCAAATGATTTAAAGCTGACACGGATCGTATATTCGTGGAGCTTTTTCTTATTTATTGTTATCGCGTTAGAATTTCCTATTCGACCGTTTAACAGCGACACAACTCGCGCACCAGTTTTACTTTTTACTCCGCAACTTTTGTCAGAAATACGCTACAGATTTTTCAAAATTGAAAACTTAAAAGTGTACTATGTCTACAAAGAATTCATTTAATTGATTTTATTCGCATAAATCAATTAGAGAAAAATCGGTTGAGTTTCAGTGTGTTTCCGTACGAATATTATACACGAAATGATAAACAATATCGAAAATAAAATATCATTTCCAATATTTTGATCTTGAATTCTTTAGTAACGATTAGACAGCGGATTTGATGCGTTTACGACAAAAATCAGTAGACGAAACTTAAAACAGTAAAAATATTTAAGAAATGTAAAAATGCGGAGACGGAGTCAATTACAATTATTTACAGAAGATATAAATCTTTAGTTAGCTTTATGTCCACGCAAATGTTGTAGAAGTATTTTATTTTGCATAAAAATCCGCTGTCCAGTAATGATGATTTCGTATGTATATCCGAAGATTTAGATGACCACGCGTATTGTTCATTTATTTTCAATTGAAAAAGTGAAGAAAGCGTGCGAAACTCGTTGAAATAATACTCGATTGAAATATGAGCAGTGAAAAGACTTTCGCGAATAAATATACCTTTTATTCGAAGTTTTACGAAATATTGAAATTACATTGGAAGCTAAACGTAATTAACCAAATTCGTTTTTTTCGCCAATCGTGAAACTCGAAGTTGACTGTGTTGCTTTAATTACAGCAACTGTGATTTTTTAGTAATAATAAATATGTATGTATATCGAATTCCTTTCTGTCTGGAACACTGATGAAAATTTACTTTGTTGAACGGTAATATTGGCTTGGTTATATGTAGTATCAAACATAATAATGATATCCTTGAAACGCACATACAAAGAAAGTAAGAGAAAGAAATAGCCGGTAATAAAGGGGAGACAGATATTGTATATGAATATGTAAATCAGCCATTTAATACATGTATGTATATCGTGTTTGAAGAGTGTGTGTGTAATTGGTTATCTCTCTCATCTGTTTTACAATTATCTTCTATCGAATTACTTCGGAAAAATGTGATACTCATTGAAACAAACAAAACGATTGAATGGTAAACGTTTGCTTTTGTTTAAAACACGTAATTCCGGGATAAAAATTATCATCGCGAAACACGGGGCCAGAAATTCTCGTCGGTTTTCATATGCGAGCCGTGTTGAAATAAAACAATCGCGCTCAACGACAAATAGTCGACTCGGTTCGCGGAAAAAAAAAGAAAAACCGTTACAAACAAAGAGAAGAACGAGCTGTTTCAAACAGTACAAACAATTTTTAATGCGCGATCGGTTGAACGCCGCGCCGCACCGGTTTTTTGCTTTACCACGAGTCCAGGACGAGAGAGCAATTTCTGACAGTTGAAATTTCGTAACAAACGATCGGGAAGGCGGTCCCTTTTGGACAGAAAATTAATCTAGTTTGTCATAACGTGGGCGGGTTAGTTCAAAGTGCCGCTAATGAGAAAAAGGCCGACCCGCGTCCTTCTTATTTGTCAATGGGATCATCGTGCCCATGAATCAAGTCTGGAGAGATGCTCTCGCTTCGGTTACTGAACCGCCTAGGTACCATTTTTTCTCCAAAGCAAAATCGTCTCAATAAAGCATCCTCCCTTTTGCAAGAAACACCGTGCGCTTAATAGGAAACTAATCGAAAACAACTGCGAAAGTTGAGCTATCTTAATTATCGCAAAACAATATTCTCTACTGCTTCGTCTATAATCATTCGAAAATATGAAATCGTTAAACTACGAATGTTTATACACGTTAAATCGGAATCACTTTTTTGTTAATGAAATTTTTGATTAGGCAAACGTAATTGTAAATAACAACTTTTACCATTTTTGTAATCCTGACTAATTTTTCCTCCAAAATTCTTTTATTTTGACAGAAAACCTGAAGTCGTTTAAACATCGACCGTAAATACTTTCGGTCGAAATAGACTCGGACGTGATCGAATGGTTTCTTCTAATTTCCATGCGGATGAAAGGTTCTCGTCAGTTCGGTAACGAAGCATCGTTGAACGGTGTTACTGTGTTGCAAACTTCCCGTTGCGATTACGTTGAATATGAACATTTTTCGCATGACGCACGAAGCGAGATTTTCCCATCTCGTGCAAGCATGAACTGGCAAACTATGCGTTGGTAGAAGGGTGACCATCGGATCCACTCTATATCTAGTTTAGTGGTCCTGGTTTTTCGAGGGTGGTAGTTGCTGGTCGCGATGGTGGTGGTGAAATCGAGTTAGCCAAATTAACCATGAAATAGACTCCCTCCGCCCTAGTGTCTGTCTATCTCGTCAGCCGCTCGTGTCGTTCGCATCGCTCCACGACCACTAACCAAAGCTAACCAGTCCCGCAGGGCTTTTTAGGGCCACTGCACGCAAAATTGAACTATCAGATCTAAAGAAAACGTGGACACTGTTCCCCCGTCGTGTTCCTCGGTGTCTTCGGTCATCAACGTTCCTTTTTTTTCTACCAGCGTCACTGATTAAAATTTATTTAACATAGTAACAAGGTAACAGTTGCGTTTCAATTGCCAATTTCGAGGCCACAACATTAAACGACAGAATCTTATTTCCT
This sequence comes from Lasioglossum baleicum, assembly GCF_051020765.1. NCBI lineage: Eukaryota > Metazoa > Arthropoda > Insecta > Hymenoptera > Halictidae > Lasioglossum > Lasioglossum baleicum. The sequence goes on from NC_134934.1 coordinate 15,351,574, forward strand.
CGATACCGTATCTTAATAGATTCGAAACAACTTGAAAGTTGTGCAAAAATCACTTTTAACGTTTTAACACGTTCCGTGTCGAGTCGCTGACATATTTATTTAATACCGTAGAATATATTTCCACCGAAAGAATGAGGCATTATAAAAAATGCAGTGTAGAACAAAACACATGAGTTTGTTTAATTATCGAGCAAAAACGGCTCGGCGCGGAACGTGTTAAACCTAGAACACGTTTACATTACACTACGCAATCGTGTTTATGTCGGAACCGAACAGTTCGCACGATGCCGAAGGATCCTCTGCTCGCGATTTCTTTTAATCTCGAATGTTTCGCGTGCGATGAACGTCGAGGGTACGAGGTTCAGGAGATCGTGGGGGATGAGAGGCGAAGTGTGCTTTGTCCGGAAGGCCGAAAGGCAGAGCGAAACTAAAACGGAAGGGAATGCAAACGAAAAAAAGTCGCGTGCAGTACGTGGTGTCTGTTAGATATGCAAAAGGAAGTCCTTTGTTCCGTGGTACATAAGACGACAACAGACGGTGGCACTAGTCGTCTTAAGCCTTGCTTTTCTGCCTTGTCGCGTAGAGATATCCACCCCCGCGTCGAGCAGAACGAAGCGGATCCGGAGCCGAGCGGTGCAGAGCGAAGCGGAGCACTTTTTCTGACAAGCCAAACCGGGCCAGCATCGTCAACGTCGTGTCTACCGGCTCTCACGAATGACAAAGGGAAGCATTCTCGGAGAAAAAATCTCGGGAAAAGTTGGAAGCAAATATTAGTTGAACACTGGACTAGTCATTATTTCTCTTTGTGCTTGCAAATGCTACTCGCTACGGTGTCTTCCGCAAAAGGGCAGAACAAAGGAGCATGTCATCGTACAGCCAACCTACTCTACCTCCCTCCAACGCCGCTCTACCTCTACGTTCACCTTCTCCCTTTACTATCTCTCCTTCTTTCTCTTCGACGCCCCCACCTTTATATCTCCAACCACCGTATACCACCTACTACCCACCAGTTCGTTCTTCTATTTCTCCTCTCTCTCTCTCTCTCCCGCTCCTCCCCTCCCTCCCCCACCGACTACGTTTCTCTCCTCGCCCTTTCTTTCCTTCCTTCCTTCCTTCCTTCCGTCCTTCCTTCTTTCTCTAACTTTCTCACTCCCTCAACCGACCCACCTCTATCGCCGTCCCTCTTTTTTATGCTGGAGTCTTAATTACTGGAAGCAGAACGGGTTAAAGACTAAAACACAAGCCGACATCGCTTGACTGATCACGGCGCGTCGCGTCTGACGTCCGTGCCAAATGAAACGGTCTAGAAAAATTATTACTGCGGAAACCACGGGACACCTGCTCGATCCACGAGTCTTTCGGATTTTCTTTGCCGATTCGCCGTCGAGGAGACACTGCTCTCTTCGATCGATCAACAAGATCTTTCGCGTTCCGCGTTGGCAGACAGCTCCTCGTTGCTAGGCAATCCTCTGCGCAAGATGGCGAAAACAACGGGGAGCATAGATTTATGTTCTTTTATCTAGCGACACCGTTCACCCCTTGCACTACGATTTGCTTTGTGCAGTGGTTAGAATTGTTTAATCTTTAGTAATTAATTTCTAAAAAAAACTAGCCTCCATGTGTTGCATGAATATTCGTCAGAACCGTTCTCTTAAAAATTTATGACGAGTACTTTGCAATTTTTATACAACCTGTACGTATGTAATGTGTAGCGCTATAAATAATACTGTGGAGCTCAATCAATAATTGGTAAGTGCCTGAGGAAAATGGCAATCTCGAATTATCTTATTAATAGACAGCGGATCTTTATGCAAAATAAACACTTTCTACGGGAATCGCAACAAACCGGAATGAAATAGAAATTTCTATTCTTTCTTAACATGTTCAATATGTTGAAAATAATATAACAGTATTTTTACATTCTTCTAATGTTTTTATTGTTTCAAATAATACCTATTCATTTTTTCCATTAATGCAAAATCCGCAGTCTACTTATTAAGTCGAAGAGAAATCGATTCCAGTATGTCCGATGAGAGTATTTCCATAATTTCGATCATTTTGAAGCAACAAATTAGCTGTACAACCGTAGTAAGAATCGTGTTAAGTCTTCAAGATTTATTTACTTTTATAAAGACCCATCGTCCTCATTCCACCGGGCCAGTATCTTTCCCCGTTCAAGCCGAAAATCATGAAAGTTATCTACCATGACGGAACTGCAGTGTTCCAGAACACGTGCAAGTGAATTTGCCTTCTGCATTATACAGGAATGTGTCTCGTGACATGCTCGGTGTACATAAGCGCGCACAGAGACAAAGTGCCACGGCCCTTTGTACCGAATGGGGGTGACAATGGACCTCGCTCTCCGCATTGTCACTGGGTTAACCAACGTTTTCAGGGGATATCGCGGATGTTTGGCATCGCCGTGGCTCGGCCAACATCAGCTCATCATCTTTTATTCAACCCTTTGCGTGCGGCATGCTGCGAACGTGACTCGCCTGTGGAACTGTAATTACTGAACATCAACCACCTATGTTTTAGAGCATTCCCCGTTTCGCTTCGCGTCGAAGTTTGAACGTTAACAAAGCCACCTTAGTACGCAATGTGTCTCTTCTGTTGCGTCGAGTTTCTGTAAATTAAATAAATGCTGCCTCTATGCCGGTTCCCCGCGGATTGCCGCTATAAACACGACCACTGTATTGCTTGCCGAATCGCATTCTCATGGAAAATGTGACGATACTACTTTCAAGCTTTCACGAGGAACGGGAAAAGTGGAAACAAGAAAAACTCGAAACACGTCGTTCCCTATTCTCTTAAAAAAATTATCTTAAACAAGGTATATTACAATAAATTAACGATAAATAGGAGAAACTGCAAAACGACATCGATTTTTTCACATATTGCTTCAACAAAATTTCCCATTCAAAAACAAAAAATGTTGAAAAAAATTCAAGATTTCCGTTAAAAGTTGCCGATAAAAAGAGCCACGTATCAAATATTTTTCGAAGAACTATGTCTCGCATAAGTTTCATCGAAATCGGCTTGTGTGACTTGATTTTGTCCGCAGTCTGAGTAAATTCGATGCGAGGGTTTGTCAAAAAATCTTTTCTGAAAACTTTCTGCTAGCCGTTTCTAGTAGAAGATTTCGTGTATACATATAAGATCGTGTTTGGAAGAGATTCGACATGCGATGGCGCAATCTAGAAATCTCCAAAGCGCATCGGCGAACGTCGAACGGCAGAATGAAATCGAAATTGAATTTCTGGTCCCCCGTGATACCCCTTCGGTGCGCGAAGATCTCCCTTCGTGAAACCATCACACGATTACGCTAATTCGGGTATCATTTATTTTTCGTTCACCCTTCCTCTTCTTCCTTACCCTCGATTACTCCGCTCGCTGCGCAAACGAATCTCCTACCCGCCACCACCAACCCTCTCCTATATGATGTGGATGGTACCTTGTGAACTGCTCCACAAGGATCGGGCGACTTTGAAGTACGCGGGGTTTTTGATGTAGCCACCAACTGTTCCAGCCTCGTTCACCATGCAAAGCAGTGAATCACGTATTAGGCTAAGATGAAGCGACAAATCAACGAAGTAATCGACCGGTGTACACCCAAGACAAACGTTCCCATTACCCACTCGTTAAGCTCGATACGTGTATTTGTTCACTCCTATTAACCCTTAAGAGTGGGGCTTGCGTCTGTTTTTAGCCGGAGTTACAAACGTTTCGTTTCGAAATTCTCATTTTCTACTGATTTTATGTGCAGTGACTCCCATTAATATTCGGACTCTCTCAAAAAAATGCTAAACTTTTTAATATTGGAATGTATTATACGATTTGAACTTTTTTGAAAAGCTAGAGCAATTAGTCTAGTACACGTTGTGAAAGGAAATTTTTGAAAAATTGCAATTGGTCGGAATTGTAGAGAAAATACTAAAAGTTGAGTTTTGCAACTTTTTTATGAGGGTCTATATTGCGATTTAAAAAATACGCCTGTGTCAATGATATGTATTGTGAAAACGGCAGAAAGATGTAAGAATCCATCGATTTGTTGCAATTACAGGCCGAAAATCGTGAAAACTAAATACAATTTTGGCCATCTTTAAACTCATTTTACTTTGTAGCTCATTGCAACGTCTGGCGATTTCGATGAAATTTGCAGAATATATATTTAATGGATACATATCTAGGAAACGTGCATCCTGTATTTTTTATGTAAGCCCACGTAAAAAAGTTGCGAACTACAGCTTTTAGTATTTTCTCTAGAATTCTGACAACGCGTTCCAACCAATTGTTCGAATCGTATGGCCCAGTATTAAAAATATTAATATCACGAAAATCGATCAAAATGTAATAACAAAAGCTCCCTTGAAAAGAGTTGCAATATGGAACACGATTTCGACCGCGTTCCCCGAAGTCTGGGCGAAAAATGGAGGAGCGTAGCGGGTCGCAAATAACTCAATCGATCACAATGCCGGGTAGAATTTATGTGGAAGTGGTGACACCGTCAAAGGGATTCTAAGGAAATCGTAAAACTCGGCCCGGCGCGGCGCCGTTGTTCACTTAATCGAACCCGAAGCACGCATCCTCGTCCCGTGACGCGATTCGCCGTTTTAACGCGCGAACACGAGCGCGAAAGTCGAGTGGATGGCGAAGACAAATATGCGGGGAACACGAGACCGTGGTCAAGAGTCTTAACTCTTCTGAATCCGGGCGAAAGCACATGCGTGTGCGCATACGAGCGCACGTGCGTGCACGCGCTATCATCCGCGTCGATGAAATATCGGCGGCGCCGCGCCGTTGTGGTTTTTGCGGTTTTCCTATCGTTTACGGCTATTGAATCGCGAAAGGCGAAGCAAGACGAGCGCCGAAGAGTAGGATCGAACTGACGAGGACAGGAATAATCGGTGACGAGAGGGCCGGAGAAAGAGAAAATGACAAATCCGCCACGTGAGAGCGAAGTATTAATTCTGCGGACGGTGCACCCCTGTTATTTCAAGCAAGGACACGACCCGCCACTCGCCTCCGCCACGCGCCCGCATGCCACTTTATTGGAAAATGTGCAAACATTCTCTTTCTTTCTCTCTCTCTCTCTCTCCCTCCCTCTTGATTCCTGCATCCTCCACCATGTTTTTGCACATTTTTTCCACCCCGTCTGGCCAACGTTCTGCCCATTTGCAAGAGCACTCTACACGAAATGGCACGCGACGCGTACCTCCATTTTATTACAGGATCCGTGGATATAAGAAACGCTTTTTAATCGGAAGCAGAAAAATCCGCTGGCTAGGTGTAAGAATTACTCGTATTCTCCACGTTACGAGACAGCAGATTTACTTTCAAAAGTATTCTTTTCTCCGAGATGCACAGTGACTCTCATTAATATTCGGGCGCTCTGAAAAACGACAAATTTTTAAATATTGGAATATACGTTCTGAACATTTTTGTGAAAACGACATGCATTGAAAGATGTAAGAGCAGATTTATTGCAGTCAGAGGCCGAAAATCGTGAAAAACTGCAATTTTTGACATCTTTAAACGTTTGTAGTTCATCACCGACCGATTTTGAAACGTAGTTTTCAAATTTTCAATGTAGGCCTACATTAAAAATCACGTTGTGTAGCAAACCAATTGTACTGACTTCCCAAAACATTTCAAATATCGCTGCCCCGAAAGTATAATGACGCATTTTCAGAAGAACAATGACGTATTTACATGGTACTGGTTACTGTGAGGCTGGTATTTATTATTTTATAAATTGAAATAACTTAGAAGTTGCAATAATAACCCACAATGTCTATAAACTACTCTCATAGAAGAATTAAACCGAATCTATAGGCCATTTTTCTTTTGCTTGTCCTGTAAAATTTCAATTTTTGCAGTTGTGTCATTATACTTCCGGAGCAGCGATATGGTCCAATATTTAAAAATTTGTGGTCTTTTCAAGATTGTCCAAATATTAATGGTAGTCGCTGTACAGTTTAACACGGAATAACTGAAAAGTTAAAATGAAAAACTAAAAATAAAATTCGACCAAACGTCTTTACTTTTTTTCGCAATTAGAAGTATTGATTTACTAAGTGACGTAGCAAAAAAGATTTTGAAAAAGTTGCAATTAGTAAGAATTATGAAAAGAAAAATACGTCGTTCCCCAAATAAATTACTTTCGTTTCAGCAGAGACGACGAAATTTCTCAATCGAGATAAGAAAGCCGTAAGCAACGAAACAAAAAGTAGAAAATTCTGGAATTACTGTAAATCCGTGTGCGCTGTTGAAAGATTCCAGAAGCTGGTTATTTGAAAGTAATTCGTCGAATTTGCACGCGCGAGTAATGGAACGAGATAGCATGACGGGTTAACGAATTGAGGCGTAACATCAAAAGATGAACTATAACTCTATACAGAGTCCCCGGAGCCGGAAGGGGCGGTTACAACGCCAAAACTACCGTCTTTTAGGTAACCTAGGCAAAGCTATGGAACTTCTCTAACAGCATAATTCGATATGGGCCGAGTCTGCCTAAGCTTGTTTCCGTTATCCGCCATGGTTGAAGTCTTACATTTCCTGCCGTCACTATGTGATTTCCGTGGGCTACCGTAGGGGAATCTTGATACGCGGCATACTGTGTCGAATACGTCTCGGCGATTACCGGTGTTTTTCAACGAGGGAATGATCGTTTTTTCACCGACCATTCGGCCGCGACCGTATTAACGTTTTTGCCGGGGACACGGCGAGTTTCTGTCGCGTGAAATCTGGCGTGTGCGATCAATTTTTGAGGACCACCTCTGATTTATTTACTCGGCAAACTGCGAACGGCCGCAACTAAAATTACAGCACGTCGGTAACCTCTTTTATTTCATTGTTAATACACGTGAAAATCTTGTTCGGACAAACCTACTATTCTCTACGCTTCTAGACGCGAGTTCGGCAAATCTCAAATGTCTCCTGAACATACGAGTTGCAGAAAAGTCTATATTTTGATGCTGTGAATGTGCTGCTTGAATATGCTGTGACGAAGCAGAGCCGATCATTATCATCTTGCTGGCTCTCTCGCACGGATTGGCATCATTGACAGCCCTATGTGTAGATGTAACTCCGAGTGAGAAACTCTTAATCACGTCCTTCGGCAGTGTAATTTATATGATGTGCAAAGATTACTACTGCTGAAAAACCTTTTAAAGTTAAAATTTCACCTGCCTCTGGACGTTTCCATATTTTTGGCTGGCCCAATATTAAAGCCTGCCTTTATATTCACTTGTTCCTAAAAAATTGTAACTTGTGTGTTTAAGGGAAACCAAAATGGTCGTACACCCTCATATTTAGTTTTGTAGAAGATTCTTGTTGTGTATACTCCATTTATGTTTACACCTAACGTTGTAATAAATCTCTTCTGAGATTTTCTCAATAAAAAAAAAATAATATGCTGTGACAAAATCAAACAATTTTTCCCACCTAGAATTTTCTACCATTTAGAATAAGTTTTATGGCTAGACTGCGGATTGTAAGCATTTGCGACAAAAATGGGCACGTACGATAAAATTCTATTCTTAATGCTAACAGCCTTTTTTACAAAATTCTATGGAATTTTATATTCTAGCCTTTTTGAAAATTTTCATAAGTCATAAATGCATAAAGATCTGCAGTCTGGTAATAACAAATGTGGAAGTATCAGCTCACGAGAAACGAAATTACTTTCCGGACGACCTAATATATGATTTCCAATATTTAAATGTGTGGTAATTAATTAGATAGCAACATGTTTAATGATGTAAACAATATTGTGATTAATGGTACAGCAATTTTTGGTGGTGACTATGACGAATGAAAATATCCTTAAAATTTATATGAATGGTGTAAAGAGACCTGTACGCCTGTGTGGTCTAAAAATCGTGACCCGAGGGATTGCGAGGTGAAAATTACTTAAACCTCTCTCGCCTCGGTTTTTTAGCATTACGGAATCCCGATCTTGATCCAGTGATCGCGTACGGAATGTCGGGAGACAAATCGAGCGTTGCTAATTCGCCCCGATAATGACTGAAACCACCGGCGAGAATTAAACGGCGAAAAGATGAAACGGGGGGAGAAATGGTTGCCTGGTTGCTCTTTGAACGAGTAAGGATACTCTCTCAGTGATCGTCGCGCGATCACAGGAGATTAATCTGTGCTCGGTGTGATCTATGACGTTTATTAGAAATGCCATCAGGTGAGAGGAGGCTGCACCACGCTGGTTTGTTTCGTCTGACTGCGTGTATAGCCGCGGCTACAACTTTTCTATGGTAATCGTGTCAAATTGAGGCACGCGACTGACGATTTTAGAAACATCGCCCTGAGCGATCCCCCATAATACACCGCTTTTATTCCAAACAAACCAGAACGAACTGGCCGTCGCTTTTTCGACCGGTCCTGCTTTGACATTACTATTAAGCGAGATCCAGTTTTGTTGGGCGAGCGATTATTCAATAAATATATTTTGATATACAATCGTACACGATATGTGTATAAACAATATTTACACAGCAACTTTCTCGTCGAAAACTTTTCTTTGAGAACTTGTGCACGGTAGACACTCGTGTAATATTGTCAAAAAATTATTAAAAACTATACTTTCGATGTGATCGCTACAGTAAACGTGTAAAGAATTGTTTAACAAGAACAATCTTTCAACCTGCAAGATTTTTTTCTATGCAATCTTTTTCACACTGTTCACATGAAATTGAACCTGTTTTCTCATACATTTGAATTTCTAGTAATTTCTAGAATACAGGAGACTTTAATCATTTTAAACCTGTTACAAATAAAATAGTATTGTAATTTTAATTAAAAAGATTCTATACTTGCTATTGCAAAAGATACAGTATTTTTTAAATCAACTTATTGATCAAACTTACGAGATACCAACGTATTTAATAATGTAGACAATATTGTGAATAATGGTGCAGCAATTTTTAGTGGTGACTCTGGGTCACTTTTCTCCCTGCAAGTAAAGTTTTTCACCCTCGAAGTTCTGTATCCCATTTTTCAGAGAAACATTTACGCAATTATAAAAATACGATACTCCATTATATGTACACCATAATACTTATATGGACGATAATTTTGATTATTTGCGAATGTTCTAGAAAGCAGCGAACATTTTAACCTGATTTAACACTTACCTGCCACGCATTCGAGTCCAGGGCAAGGTAAGACATGTTGTCAGTGTCCTCCGTGGTTGTGGAAGTGTTGCAGACCCTCAAAACCTGTCGCTGGTCAGCACTTTATCAATTCGCGACCTCTCACTCACGTCCCGAGACGATCGGTCGGCGGCATCTTCCGTCGCGTCGCGTCAGTGGCTTCGACGGCGCGTGGAACGTTCTGAAATATATTGTTCGCAGCACTTTAAAATCTCAACAAATTCATCGATCGTGTTCCGCGTTTTCGTCTGAAGCGCGAAAATTCGATTACCGTTAAAACATAACAGAATCCAATCGACAATTCATCATGTAAATAACGATAAACACGATATTACGCAACATAAAAGCGAACAAACTGGCGCCATTGTACGATTTTGTCTAACGGAAGACGGGAAAAATTCATGAACGAACGAAACCCCGTAAACAATCGACTGAATTATAAAATCGGAAATCAATATTCTCTTCGTAATTTGAACCGTACCTCTATTTATCTTTGATAAATTGCACGAATCCAAAGAGAACACATTCATAACGTGGCAAATTGATTGCATAGAACACTTTTCCTTTTTACGATTTCAGGGACACGCTCCTGGACGACTAATGTAAAATAATCGTTACGTTATTCAATAATGTTATATAAAATAAATTGCTAAACGTTTGAGTAAATTTTATGATTAAAGGTCAGATGACATGTTTAGTTTCCATGTTAGAATAGTTCCGAGTGCAAAGGGTTAACAGGGTCGCTACTTTCTCGACCAATTTCCGCAATATTAAACAAAGCTTTAGCGTAACCGCGAATCGAATGGCCAATATTTCGATATTGAACGAATCTGCGAAGCGTTCGGTGCGCGAAAATTCTAGAACAGAAACGAGAGTTGTAAACAACGAGCATTCGCGAAGAGAGCAAACAGTTTGCTGAAAACAGCGATAACATCCAAGGAAAATAGGAAGCCAGGGACAAACGAGAGCCGAGGGGTCCGAGGAAAAAATACGAGTTACACTCTGGCCGTTTCAAGTCCTCCGGCGCGGCGTTCCGTCAACGGATCGAGAACTTAGTTAAGCAAAGTTAAATACTACTCCCCAAGGTGGCACGGCCGCTTTTTAATTGCACTTTCACCAAACGAAAAGACAATTCGGGTTCTACGGTGATGCGACGATTCGAGGCTCGTCACGATGCTGTTGTGTCGTCGAACTATGTGCAGAATCTATTTTATGCATTTATGACAAAAACAGGTACGTACAATTTAAAGCAGTGGACACGTTAAAAATATGTATGGACGTCAATGTATTAGTTTCGGCTTAACAGGACAATTAATAGAAGAATACAAATTTTTATTTGGCTCCTGTGTCCTGCAATCAATGCAAACATTTTTGATTTTGCATAAAGAAACTATTTCCACCGTAGTAAATATACAGACGTAGCTGGCGTTGTCTTTGAACACTTCGATGAATCCTCGTTTCACTGGTAGCTTCGTGCAATATAGCAACAATTGCAGTATGCAAGAAAAACCCTGAGTTTCTAGAAGAGAATGGGTACTTTTGAACGATGTAAGCACCCTTACCCTGGCAATAGAAATCACGACGAGGTTAAAAAAGGAAGCACGCGATAGAACGAATATTCTCCAGCCAAACAGATGAAACAAAAGGATTACAATGGAACATGGTAAATATTGGAACCGCCTCGTGCCCCAGCGAGCATAACCTAAGACGTCGCAGGTTACGCAACAGCGAGCCGAATGGACGACAGAGTGTCACGCGGCGAAACGTACTCACCACCGGCGTGATCGGTTCGTCCTTTCACATTCCAACGCACTTGGAGATCGGTTCAAGATCACAAAGTCACAACTGTTCGTGGAGGTGTCGCTCGATCGCGTAAACCGGAGCACACGGAAAAAAGCGGATCGTCTCGTAGACCCCGAAGAAAAGCGAGCGCACTGGGGGTCCGTTTTGATAACCGGTGTGCGGGGTACGACTCCCGTCTAGGACCGCGTAAACACGACTGGAAAATGACGACTCGGTACTCCTCTCACTCGTGCCCGGTGCCCTCGCGAGGATCCACCTCGTCGATGACTCGCGAAACACAAGGGACGCGCGCGCGTCGCGACGCCGCGGCCGGCTCGTGGTCACCGTGGGTTGCGTTTGCCGAGGGGCCTTTTCGGGGATTTCGTGGCTTCCGGAACCGGCGAAAAGGGCCGTTGACGGACAACAGGTGATAGAAATCAGTCGGCTGTGTCGCGAAAGGTTGATTCTCGTTTTTGTAAACCGCACTCGTTCGTTCTCGATCACGTACACCTCGAACGGGTGTCTGTACCGATAACCTAATCCACGGGCAGATTAGCGGGGGCTAATTCGGAATGCAAGCCGCGTCTTCTTCTTTCTCTTCGACTTCTCGATCCCGTTTCTTGCCCTCCCTTTCGCTCGCCTCTCCCCTCTTCCTGCGTTCTTCGACGTGCTACGCTCTCTCTCTCTTTCCCTCTCTTTCGGCCTCCCTTCTTTCTGCCCCCCTCTCTGTCTGTCTCACACACCCTCGCGGCAGCGGCGGCAGATACTTAGGAGACGCTGACCCGTAATCGGTCGCTGGACACCGAATTTTTCCGCGCACCTTCGAAACGAAACGAAGCGGGTACAAAGCGCACGGCTGAACGATGATAAACGACCGAGCACAAGGACGAGGATGGAAACGGCACGGCATACGCCACGATACACCACGGGAAGGAAGAAAGTGATTTTTGTGCGCGTTCTACCTCCCCCGGTGTGTGTTGCCACCGCACGTGGCACGTCGCGACGTCGCACTGCGCTCGAGGCGAGAGAGGCGCCGCGGCGCCCCCCTGCTCCACTCGTCAGCCACCCTTCGTAAACCACGCTCCCTACCTCCTCATCCTCCCTTTCGCTTTGTCAGCCCGCCCTCCCGCCCGCACCTTGCGGCGCGTCCACCACCGACCTCCCTCTACTACCGTTGCACCCCACGGGGGTGTGGTGCCTCCGCCTCCAGTCACATGACGGACTCTGCGCGGCCTCCCTGCTGTACGCGGACGCCGGCGGGGATGATCTAACCTAACCTATCCTATCCTATCCTATACGCCGCCGCGATAGAACTTACACGAGCGCGCTTCGTTTAACGCGCCGGCCACCGCGGAGCCAGCAAGCCTACTAAATCAACCCCTTCGTCTATGCTCTTCGTCGACGGGGACTGAAACACCGCCGCTAAGAACCTAACCGATGATCCTCTGTGCTGAGGACTGCCGACATAAGCGGCGAGAGTACGCATCAATGGAATCAGTGGTAGATGAACCGGGCGGTGGGGTCGAAAGAGACCGAAAGTAGAAATGAAAGTGGAAGGTCGGACGCATATTCATGGTAGCGCGTATTCCGCGCGCGAGAGCGAAGAGAACGGAGGGCCGAGTTCACAGCCCACCACACCCTCCGTACCCCTAATCGCGCCGCGAACCGTACAACAGTATGCCGGCAATACGTTTGTGCGCCGTTACATGCCAAGCACGGTCCTCGACGGTCTCTGCGCATGACCGATCGATGCCCCTTCTTTCGCTACCGCTACCCCTCCTGACGAGCCGACTACCACGCCACTACTGTACGTAGCCCGAGTACGCACAACCCCCACCCCAACCCCCCCAGAGAACTAGGGCTACCACGATGCAGCCCCTTTCTTCGTACGCCCCTGCTGTCGCTACCTCCGCCGCCCATCCCACCAACACCACCGCTTTAACCCCTGTTCGAACGAGAGAAAGATCACGGGGAAGGGGGTGAACCAGAGAACGAGGAGAAGCGGTCCGGAGGTGGAGAAGAAGACGAAGCGGAAGAAGAAGAAGCTCCCTACGACCACGCCAAGACGCAGCTTCTGTTTTCCCCTCTGGAGTATTTCGGCAGGTTTTCACGCCGTCGTTGTACTCTTTCTACACGTCTCCTTCGACCTCTGTCTTTCCCCGTTTCGCTCCACCCAGCAGCGGTGGCCTTTTTTGCCGTTCTATTCCCGCTTCCTTCGCCCGTTTTTCCTTGTCAGGGACACCATAAATCGCGGATTCCATAGACCTCCCGCGATCCTCTCCCGACCCTGAGATGACTCGTTTCAACGATTGTTTGGTACCTGCGCTAATTGATTTCACAGATTCGTCCGACAGATGTATACAGGGTCGCCCGTGATTTTTCTTTTCTAACAGCGAAGCAGCAAACGATCGCACAGTGCTGCGATTCGAGGTGCTAGCTGGACGTAACCTTCTTTATGATTACCGATACAAAGTGTGCAGATATTGGAAATATTAACACGTATACAGAACGTATCTATGTACACTTTATTGTATGTATGTATATTATTGTATTGTATGTATACTATGTATACATTAAGATGATTGTCTTCCCGAAAATTCCTCCAAACTTCCAAAAATTCAGATAGCGAAATAGCGATCACTGTCACTAAAAATACAAATATTGTGCACTTCATTTTACAACAAAAATTTATCCGTTTATTGGCGTTTATTAAACAACCTTCATAATTATTATACTTTCGCCGTTAGTTTCCATTATAAAAATATATTTCAGAATATAGAAAAGTAAGTAGAGAAAACGTATTTGAAAAATATCGATTGATATTAATTAGATAAAAGAGCTTTTATGGACCTCCTCAAATCAAGATGCTTACACAGTTCTGTCGACAAAAAGACTTCCGGAGTTTTACCGACAGAAAAATGTTAATATTCTTCCTGTCTAGACATTAGTTCATATGTATAAGTAGCATGTATTTGTTACGGAATTACATTATGAGTTTTGTCCAGCTAATTAGCATTGATGGAAACACTGTGGATCGTTTCGACGGAGAAAGGCGTACGAAGAGGTTGCGCAACGTGGGGCTAGCTTCCGTGATCGAACTCTAAACCCGCGGGAGAGGTCAGACCGTCCATCTTCTTACTGTAGATCGCTGCACCACGCCTATGTAAAGTCGTGACTGGATCGAGGAGGAAGGAGTACCAGCGTTATATTAGCGCCCAGGAACAACCTGATGCGATCCTCCCGGCTATCCGTGTTGGTTCGTGAAGCGCCCACGGTGAAAGAGCCAAAAAACGTCCAGGATCGAGAATACAACACCAGGCTGGTTTAGTGTAGCGCAGCGCGGCGTTGCACAATTAACAAGATCATCCGATTGGACGAGACCAGGGACTATGGGCCGGGTAGATCCACCAGGTCAAATGGAGTCGACCGATATGTCGAGTCGTCGTTGGTTTAACACGGTATCAGAGATATCCCATAGCTCGTGGCAGTCGCGCGATGAGAACTGCGAGCATTATGCCAGACGAAACGCCGAGATTCGACGTGCCGACACTTTCGAATAGGGGACGGGCTTTCAGAGGAAAGGGGATTAAAGTTCCCGTCGTCGTTCCCCGGGTACCTGTCATTGGACGCCTGTTGCCCAACCTCTTCGTCTCTCGACACTATCAATTAACGAGACACGCGCGCAGAATGTCGTGCGAGCCGATTATTTATTGCACCACTTGATTCCGTGGATCGATAGGCGACGCTCTTCGAGTTAGGTCATCTTGACTGTGGATTTTATGCATTTCTGGCGAAAATGAATAGATCAAATATATGTATAGCCGTAGGTAGATAACAAGGATTTAGTATCTGTTCATGTTCTTTCTCTCTCTGTTTGTGTGTGCTTCTCTGGCTTTATTATACGTATATAGTTTCGAGTATTAACACTTTACCTACCGAAAGCGTATTAATAGGATTTTCAACAATCGTGCTGTACCAAAAGAAAGCATAGAAATTTTCTGTTACATTACAATCTTAAATGAAACTATTAGATGATGTTATTGAGGGTGACTTGTTATTTCACAATGAAAATTGCTGTTGCTATTCTAGGTTCCGTTAAAAAGTGTTTAGCCATGTACCATAAATTTTTCAAAATTATGCAATAATCACCGGTCGGTAAGGGGTTAACATAATGTATTCATTATGTAACATTAATTAATATATTGTAAGACAAACAAACTCTGAAAATCCAATCCTTCCATCGATTAAATTAAGAGCATTAATAATGGAAGAAAGAAATTTTTATTTGCTTCCAGTACCTTGATATTCACAGTATGTATAATTATAGCAATCCGGTGATCAGCCAACATGTTGGTCATTGCACATACACTTGAGACTTGTAGTTCGAAGATATTCGTGCAAAAGAGAATAGGCCTCTTTCCAATATTCTTCTTCAAATACGTGCTTCGTGCAAAATCAATTCGTTTCCGATCGAACTCCCGTTTTTCCGCAATTCGTGTCTCCGCCGGAAGCCGTCAAAGAAAATAATTCGTCCAATCGGACGTTTAACAGTGATCAAAGACAGAATCCTTCCTGTAACGAAGCTCCGGCCGCTAACCAAGAAGTTGCTCCCTAAGAAATCTACCGTAATCCACTTTGTTCCATAGCGCATCATATTATAACGCCGTAACTCGCTCGTGTGATGCAATTTAACTACCACATCATTACTCCCAAAGTTAAGCCGGTGTAAGTTGGAAATTACTAGTTAAATGGCATATATCCATGCAAGAGCCGAGAGCGCTGTGTAATCTGCCCATGTGTTTATCTATCGGTAGGTAGTCGGGCATATACCGTGGCCCCTCCATCATCGAGATGGCCGCGGAGACCATCTTACCCTAATTACCTAATAATCCGAAGCGATGACCTAACTTTGGCTGTCTCTAAGTGGTTTCCGCGTCGCAGCAACTTGAATGATGTGCCTAGAACTACGGGCAGATTCTGATGCACCTGCCCGGAACGCGTGCAAATTTCAGTCCCCGTGTAATATCGTTTCCGTGCGTAAAACAACCTCGATCAGCGATCAAAGATCGCTCGAACAGATCGTTAACCCATCGAGATTTCAACAAAGTCTAACAAATATGAATGTTACGCGTTTCTTTCTAGATGAAATCGGATCTTTATGCAAAATAATAATTGTCTGTATCGATTGCAAGAAGTAGAAACTACATTGAATGTTACTTCTTCCCTTAATGATTTTAATTAAGGAGAAATCACATGTGAGGTGGAGTGAGGTAAATCCGTCTGCGGGGCAAGTCCGTTAATTAGTTATTTTTATTATAATATGAACGAAACTTCTCTAGCTTATATTTATTAATGTAGTATAAGTTAGTATGAACTATTCTACATAGATGTCGCCCAAGAATAAAGGTGTTTTCCTCGCTTAAATCAACCAATGCCAAACAGTCACGTGCGAGGTACACGTGCAATTTTGAGGTTACCCTGAGCGTGCAATAGTTTACAAGTTATTAATATATTCTGTGTTGTTATTTTAGGTAAGTACAACAAATATTGATGTAGGTTTGCATTAAATAACCCGTTTTTATTGTATTTTTTAAAATTGGTAGTGTTTCAGGCCGTGCAACAACAAATAATATTTACAAGTCAGTTGAATGAGGGCTCATCGGAGCGTGGACGTGCGTACAAGATTTAACAGCGTGTTTGCTGGCGTGTATGGCATTGTACAATATAATACATCGCGCACGCTGGAAGATGAGGTCTCGATTCACTCGTTCACTTTTCGGGTCGAGAAAGACATCTCCTCGCGTCGAGTGAAAGACTGGAAACTCTTGGATAGAGAGAAAAAAAGGGGGGTCCGAGGTAACAATACGGGGCAGCATCTTGAACGTAATCCTCGGAGCAGGCTAGAGTGGGTCCGTATTCGCGGAGGAGGAACGTTTGAAAGGACCAAATTTGCCACGCGCTTAAGTCAACAAGCTCTTCACCGCCCGCGGACGGAAAAAAGACAGACACCGGTTGGAAGGTTATTCAACGGGCTTTCAAGATGCACGAATGTTTTCAGAAAAATCACCTCCAGATACGCACATTTTTACGGGTCTCCAGCGGCGGTAGCACCTGACAGCCTCGAGCTGTTCGTGGAACGTGAAAAGATATGCGGGGGACGCGTCGCGTTTGCGGTCCTACCGATCAATAGGGATCAGTATCGATCCGACGACGATCTGTTTACGGCAGCGAAAGGATCATCCCGGGATCTATTGATTCTGTCGTTTCGTCGATCGGTTTCGCCCTTTCACGTGTCGGGCTGCTTACGTGAAAAAATTGTTATCGGGACGGGCCGCAACCGTCGATCAAAAGAGTACCACGTCAGGTTCGGTTTGTCACGGTGATCTACGCGTAATGCGTGTGTGAAAATGTTCCAGTTACCATTCCGATCGATCTACGATTTTTCGGGAATTTAGACCTCAACAAGATGCGATGTAGCTCTTAACAAACTCTCTGGATTTATTTCGCTTGACAAGAATAACTACAAGTGAATACTATAATTGCTACATCTAATCAAAATAAAACACTAAAATCAAGCTGGAAGTATTCTTTAATTACCATTTTGATGGTACTGCGTGTACCATCAATTTTCAATTGATCAGTTCTTCTGCCAAGCTAGACGGATCAGTTTATTAGACTGTAATGACAATTTTGGGAAAAGTGCGGTTAGTCTGAATAAGAAGAAAAAATCGAGAAAGTTGCATTTCACACCTTTCTTATTTGGGCTTGTAACGAAAATTCGGAAAATGTGATTTGTAGACTCATTTCGTGAATCTTGATACATCTGTTCAAGCATAGATATTAGAGGCCTGAAAATTATTTTTGATTTCATTAAGGGTATTGAAGGATTCTCGTACATCTACGTAAGTTTTTCACACGCTAATCGACTGTTTGTTTCCGTTTTCTGGAAGGAAGCCGCTGAAGCGCGCTAGCGACAGAACAAATGCGCTAAAGAAATTTCAATTTATTCGGCGAGATATCCGGAGGTTCTTTTTCATCCACGGTGGCTGTGTTGGATTCCGCGGTGGACAAAGACCGGGAATAAGAGAGCTGGAAGCCAAACTTTCGTAATTACAATAAACAAGCCCCGGTTGCCGCGGTAAAATGCCCCGCTACGAGCCACAAACGCCTCGCAGTAATAACATGCAAATTGTCGACTTACCTAACGTCTGGACTCCGTTGGGTTCTTTTGAAATGTGATTTCTTACTACTTTGAATCCGAACGGGGCTCTCTCGCCGCCCTTTGATGGTTCACAATGTTTTTACGAGAGAGGGTCGTGGTTCGCCGAAGTTGCACCGACGGAATATCGAGCAGTACACATTGCTTGCAGATTTATAATCACAGCCATAGCTGTTGCAATTTATGTATAACGGTTGATATAAATCCCACCAAGCCGAACAGCATTTTTATTTATTTAAATATTTATTATACCGACACCCACGATTCGCAAATATTTGCATCTGCCCACCGACGATCAATACCACGCTCAAATATTTGCAGCCGGCGCAAACTCGTTTTCTTTCCGATTCCCTAATTGAAAAACTAATTAAACGTTTCGGAGAATCGTTTTGCTATTCCGTTATCGTGTTCATTATTTTCTAGTGAAATCGAATGTTTCATTGAAATGTGAGATATGATGATTGATGAGATATTGTTGTCATTCTTGTCGAACTTGTTGATTTGAACAATGGTTACCTACTTCTATGGTTACCAATACTGTGACGATGATTCCATTGAAATTGCTCATGAATGAACCTAATAATAAAGAGTTATAGAAAAAAGAAAAGTTATAGTCTTTTGTGTAGGTACATGAAGGTCGACCTCCGTTATCGGAACAAACAAGAGCCGGAGGTGGGAGTAGTTAGCGAGCCTCGAACATGAGAGCATGGTTCGCTATTAAATTTATAGGTTTCTCTTTGTAGTAAATATTCGCGTGCCAGTCTCGCACGGCCATCTCTCGCAATCAGGCCAATCGTCTCCATTACTCTGAACTGCTACCGGCGACGACGTTCTTCATCGCGAAACCATAGGTCAAAGCTTAATTGTACCAACTAGGAGTCCTCGTTGCTCATAGAAAGACTGGTGAAAAAGTATCGGCAGCGGGTGCTCATTAAGTCATTCCCCCGGCAGATCTCTACGAAATTAAATCGAACGAACCGGACGTCTAAATAATACACATCGTCTATGTGTCGATCCATCCACGACGGTACATGGTACGTACAGGGTGTCAGAAAATTATACATGTCGCGGATACCATTGCGTGATTCTGAACCCCCCGCAAAATTAACCTTGAACGTGAAAAACAAAGTTAAAAATAATCACATTTTTTTTAATCGTGTTCTACTGGTCATGAGGGCCAACTTTGTGAGAGATGATAATTTTTGAAACACCTCTGTTCATAATATTCTTTCATTTCATAGTTCGGGAAGTAGCAGTATCATCTTTATTGTTGACATTCGCCAAATGGTGTTTCAAAAATTATGTGAACTTCAACATCATTTCTGAGGAGAACGGTTAAAGTTGCGACCTATGGTTCCTCTCGCAAAGTTGGTCCTCATGGTCATTAGAAGACGATTAAAAAAGATTTTGATTGTCTGACCTCGTTTTTCACGTTCAAGGTCAATTTTGCGTTCCTTATGTAATTTTCGACTAAATCGGGGGTGTAGAATTTCCTAATGGTGTCCGCGAGATATAATTTTGTGACACCCTGTACATCCCAGGGGGAGATGTCTGTGCCGGACCGCAGTAAATCGCTGTCCAAGGAGGAACTTTCACGTAACGTCTCGATCCTCGTTGGATCGGAGCGTTTCGGAATTAGCATCTAGCAAAGTGGACCACGGAAAAACGCTGAAACGGCTAGGAACAGAGTACCCACGCCTTCCTACCGTTACCGTGGTTCTAATAACAGTATGCCAAGGCTTTCGTTCCAGTATGAGCGACGTTCTACCTGTTCCCGTGGCTGGTCCAGCGTTGCCCGCAGCAGCGTGGCGTGATCCGGTAGCATTTGAAAACGGCACACGACTGCGGCACCACCGATCGTGTTCTTTATGATACGCGAAACCAAGCCACGCTGGGTACACGTACCGTGGTATTCGGTTCTAATAAGCGCGTGTCAATTCCTCCTTCTCTCGATACCAACGTACCGCCTGGGTCCGCGAAACTGTTACGCCTGTGGCACAAATAGCGTGATCGCGTTCAAGAGTGAACGGCTAAGGCCGACGCATCCACCACGAATTTATTCGCCAAGAATTCCAGTCCCGTCGAAACGTGCGGCGAGCTTTTGATAACCTGGTCCACAGGCGAACAGCTCTTAATTCGCGATAAAACATTGGTTCCGTCCCTATTCAGCATTCCCCGTGCACCCATGGCGCGAACACGATCCAAACATCCTCTCTTTCTCTCTCCCCCTACGGCCTGGAATTTCTACGATGCATACACGACCTGCATCCTATTAGTAGACTGCGAATTTTTACGCATTTATGAAGAGATTAACTGAGTGAAATATAAAACAGTGGAAAATATAAAAAATCTGAGAGTATTGTCGTGTTGCTTTTAACGTGAAGAGAGTGTTAAGGGGTGAAACGAATTTTTATATAACTACCGCCTCCTCTAATCGATGCAGAATATGTTTATTTTGCATACAAAGTTATTTCGTTTTCTCAAGAGACAATGAAAAGCAATTTTTGGTCCCATCAATTTAAAGATCTCGTAGAATTTCTCTTTTTATTAGCAAAAATTTGAGTTAGATGGTAAAAATGGTGGAAAAATCGAAGAACAATGGTAATCCGATAGTACATTCTCTCCTTAACACGTTCCGTGCCGTTTCTCTCGACAATTAAACAAACTTATGTACTTTTTATTTTATACTGCATGTTTTACAATGCCTCCTTCTTTTGGAAATATATTCTACAGTGTTAAACTTGTTATAAAATACATGTTTTTAGCGCATTAAATAAATAATTACGGACGCGTTCGCATCCGAAACACAATCGCCAAGCACAAACACGATCGCACGCGTCAGCATAATTGCCTACTCTACGAGGAAGCGACTTTTCCGCGTCGCAGCTTCCGCGGGCATTTCGCGGTAAAACGAAGGAGAGAAGTCGACTCGCCTCGAGGAGCAGTTAATATCCGCATTATTCCCGACGCCGCGCATTCATTTCGCTTCCGATACAATTAGCCGTGAGGGTGTAGGTATATCATCATCGCGATGCGAAGTCATCCCATCGATAATGCTCGTTGTTCAGCTCCAATTAAATGATCGCTGTTGTACTCGTAGATCTCGGGAACGCGAAGACAAAATTGGCACAGACGAAGCAAGGTAGAGTCCAGAATGCTATATTTATCGATGATCCGTTTATCAAATTGCAGCACATCCGCACAGGATAACGCATACGCGTCTTCCCGCTTCGTTATTCTTTTAGAATGCTATATTTATCGATGATTTATCCATTTATCGAATTATAGGATAACGCATTTTCACGATTCCTCGCACTTCTGTGTTAAAATAAATAGACAAAGCGTTACGAATGATTCAACGTCTCCTCGGACGCGTTGTAATAGATGCTTCAGGAGTTGGACACAATCATTCCTGACACAAGTGCCGCGAGTTTGTCCGGCACCTGCGACAGAAATGACTCGGTGCGAATGCGTCGAGATTAATTTGCTCGACCCAACACGGGATAGAAAGTATTTAGTTCATACAGTAGAACTATTGTCGCTGCATCTAGGAGAAAGATCAAAAATATTCGGTTGGCAACTAAGTTCGCGACCTCCACATGTTCTCAAACAAAGTCATTTATACATATATATTTTTTAAGCACGAGTATTTTCTATCAAATAATCGCAAAATTGGAAGCTATCCAATAATGATATGCAGTTAAAAAGGAATAGTCACTGAATGAGGTTATAATGATACAATAAAAGAATTACGAAAGGAAAGGTTGCAAATTTAGTTGCCAACCTAATATAATGAAACTTTACGAATTTTTTTGCTGCCCATATTCAATCCAACACTGAACCTGGCGAGCACTAACAGCGATTAAAATGTTTCAGCTCAGAAATATGACAAGGCTCTATATCTATTTAGATTTTGTACAATTTTTATTACAACGTGTGCTTGGATAAAGAAATTATCGAATCAATTTCCATGCAAGCAACTTCATCTATGTAGTATGTATGTATAATTGACAGCTCCTCTGTCCGCTGTAGAGTTACACTCTCCTCGACACAGAAGTTAGAGACGGATCGTGTAGGTATGTTATTTAGCGATTCTGATAGATTTGATCATCTATCAAGCTCGTATTGACTAACGTGTTCTATCTTGGAGCTTCCCGAAACCAGGGAGGAGAACCGGAGGAGATGAAAAGATTCGGACATCGTTCTGGCGCGGAGAACTGCGCGCGAGCTGCGGAGACTTTATCATCGCGGTCGCTCGCCTCTCTCATTAGTTGGCTGGCACGCCGCCCCCGGGGGCCGGCCTGTGCGTGAGTTTAATCTGTGCGTTGCGACGGGCCCGTGTGTATGCGTGAATTCGCCGCACGGTCCTCGGTAACGCGTGTCTGTCCGTCGTTGCCGCGCATTGCTCGCAAACCGAGCACCGCCTTTCTACCTTGCTCTTCTTGGCTTGCCTGACTCTCTCCTTACCGTTCCTTGACTGTATCCTCGCCGGGCTTGACCGTTCCCTGGCCGCGGGGGTACGCGCGCCTACAGTTACCAGCAAAACCTGAATGGCGTTTCAACGCAGGATTTTTCAGGGAGAAGAGGGCACCTGGCATAAGAATGCGAATCCATCGCTACGAGGTTTGCAGACGATCTGCTGTCGCTGGAATACAGTAAGTCTGCGACTTACGCGGACTCGTTTGACGCGAATTCTTAGAACGAATCAGAAAACCAATTCCGAACTGTGAAATTCGTGTTTTGATTAAGGTCTGCAATCCAGGGTCATTTTCAATCCCGATTTATTTGAATCCCGCGAGGTCCCGCGGGGCGAAGGATTTAGTTCTTCAACATAATATATATTTAATAAAGAAACAAATTTTAATTAAGGAGAGATTACCATTTTTAACCTTCTCTCTGTGTACTGCTATTCTAATGTTAACCGTGTACGGGGTGTAAATTGGACTCCATACATTTCTCGAGCAAAAAATGATTTTTAAAAGGTAAGTATACAATACTTAAAAAATTTAGAACATATCACAGATGGCATTCCTTGAAAATTTTTGTAAACTTTCCATTCGTCAACTTTTTATGTCCGTTCTCGTCAGCCTGAGGTGGATTTGCACCTCATACAAGAGACAATGTTAATCATAGTAACTTACTGTATCAGTATCTAGTGAAAGAGAAAACCTGAGAAGTGAAAAGCTGATCGATACTGTTGCCAGTTCGCAGATCCAGGGCGCGCGAGAACACTGAAAAGCGATATCGGACTTTCCGCCGACACTTAAGCGTAGCTAGAAGAAAACTAGTTTCCAGCGATGTTTTGGTGGCGCGACACTTGGTCCACTACCCGGCGAATCACCCTGTATAAGAGACCAGGTACACCTCGGCGTGAAAGCATCGCGCAGAAGACGAGGATGCAGCGTGGGCGGCACGGAGTGTAGCCGAGCAGAGCGCACGCTACGGCATTCCGAAGCGGGTCCGTATGGATCGGCACCGGCACGAAACCGCGTAATATGGGAATGCGAGAAGGCTTGATTTTAAGTGGAGAGAACAAATATCCCTCCTTATGCGCCGTCCGGACCTCAATTATCATGGAATCCCGACGGAGGGCGCCGAATAAATTCGGGGTTAGAACCGGAGACCTGCCAGAAATCCAGCGATCGGACACTGGGAAAGGAGCCTTAGTAGGATACGCCAGAAGGGTTTAGGCGTTCGTTAGGCTCCTCCAAGCCGGGTACGATGCTTGGGTGGTATGTACCTACTCTCGGATCGCTTTATCCGGAGGATCGATCATTTTCTGACCCAATTTGTCGATGATTCATTGCCCCTTTCTCGTCGACCAGCAGTTCCACCTTTGCGGAGCACGATGCTGATGTGTTTATGTTTAGAGAATGGAGCGGCGCGCGGTGAGAAACTAGCTCTGCTCCGTGCTTTCACCACCCACGATTCGCGTGTTGAAGATGCGAAATCTCTCGCGGAACAACGTTGCTCAGAAACGTTGAGTCGGAAAATGCAGATTGACGATTAAGTAGTGCTACTATCTAAAACGACTCGGTATTTATTGATTATATCAAAAATCTATTTAATGAATCGCGTACCCAGATAACACACGACGTCTTGAAGACGTCCATTTTAGAGACGTCTTAAGGAAATAATACGTTTCAAAGAAAGCGTCAAATTAGGTGAGGAAGATGTGGTAAATTACAAGAGCTCGTTTTTAAATTTGTGCAAATTTGTGCGTCTATTCGCACAGCAGAAAATTACGATGAATAGTGTATGGATCGCAAAACGCTGAGTCCAGATTTGCTGCATTTAGGAGGTCCCACCTTAAGATTGCCCTGTGAAAGGTTTCGCTGACAGAGGTCCTGAAATGATGTCCGATGACACCCAAATAATTCTGGAACCGTCGCGTCGAGCGTCTCAAGCTATCGCAGCCGCCCGCGTCTAATTCTCACGCAACAGGAAATCGTCGTTCCCCCGGTTCGTCGCGTACGATTCTGCCGCGCAGGGATTCCCCGTCGTCGCGACGCGGGAAGAAAGCGCTCGTCATTACGCGGCTACGTGACGATCAAAAGGAGGCCTGTGGTATTTACAGGGAGCAGGAGGGAGGGGGCACACGATCGCGGATTACTCCGATCGATCGTTCGGCACCGTCGTCGCAGGGACCCCAACAGCGCCGAGCAATTCTCGTTCTTCAAACAACGCCAATATGTTGGTTCGTGGGTCACTGCTTTGGCACGAAACACGTACACACATGGTCGCGGCGCGCGGCGAGAGAAGAAACGGAGGGAAAGTGGAATGAGTCTCTCGGTTGGGGCGCCGCGCGACGGTAGAGGGGGTCGAGGGAACGAGAAGAGAGAAAGAGTGAGAGGGAGAGAAGGGTAGCCCTTCGCGTCGTCTGCTGGGTATAGGGTGAAATTTAGTGCGGAATATAAGGGACCCTCCCGAGCTTGGCCTAAGGCGGGGTTTACAGCCCTCCTTGTGAATCTGGCCGTGTGCGCATACATTTTCAAAACTCACTTCGATCCACCAGGTTGGAAGGGATCGCATTGTCGCAGACAATTCTCTATCTTCCCCCACCCATTCCTTTGGACGCTTCTTCCTTTTCACACGAGGACGGGCCACGCGTCCCGGGATACGTCCACCGGCTTTCTCCGGAACTTGCCCCCCTTTTTTTCCGTTACACACCCGAAGATAGGGGCGCATCAACTCCTCCCAATTTTCTGGCTCTTTGCTCGACCAATTGCACGGTTATGCCTACCGTCGCTAGGAATCATAATCGCTTCGCGCATACGGTGTGATAGGGAATGTCGCACAATCCTTGTGACAACATGACATTTAGACAGCGGATTCTAGCTGAATTGCAACAAACTGGAGTGACATGAAAATGTATTTTCTTTCGTAATATATTGGTGCAGAAATTAATTCGGTGCCTTGATATTAAATTATTTATAACTCTGGTTTGAATGACAATAATCACCCGCCATTTTTTTCGTAACGTTTAAGTACCAACATTTACAGTTATGAAACATTTGAGATCTAACATAAACTATTAGTAAGCAAGATGGCGGGGTCTGACAAGACTCGCATATGGCACTGTATACTGTTTGCCTTTCAATTAAAGATAAATGCTTCCGAAGCCGCTGAAATGATTTGTTCTGCTTTGGGTGAAGGCGCAGTAACACATCAAACCTGTAAAAAGTGGTATCGGCGAGAGTCGAAGCGGCGACTTTAATCTTTATGATCGAGAACGTACCGGCAGCCAAGAAAATTTTAAGACGTAGAAACACAAACACAACATGAGCTAGCAGTGCAACTTGGGGTGTCACAAAAAGCAATTTTCCATTGACTGAATAAATTAGAATTGATCCAGAAATAATGTCAGTGGGTATCGCACAAGCTCAGTTCTGAAAAAAGAGAACAACGATGCGAAAGCAACAAAAGATGTAATTTGTTCTTTGGGATGGGAAATCCTCCCACATGCGGCCTACTCTCCTGACCTGGCTCCATTGGATTTTTATTTATTCCGATCATTCCAGCATCATTTAGCAGATACAAGTTTCCACATTGGAAGCGGTGCAATCAAGTATTAATGAATTCATTACATCAAAACCGCCATCTTTTTTCCGTCGAGGAATTTGACAGTTGCCGGAAACATGAACCAAAGTCATTGGAAATAATGCAGACTATTTTGAAAAATAACAGATGTATGATTACATTATAAATAAATACTAAATATGTTTTAAAAAGGCACCGAATTAATTTCTACACCTAATATTTGATAGGTTGAAAATAATATAACAGTATCTTGAAATTATTCTAATGTCTTTACTGTTTTAAATAACGCCTACTCGTTTTTGTCATAAATACAGAAAATCCGCTGTCTAGTGATATCGTACATGTCTCATTTACCGTTTCAGGAAATTGTTGATAAGTAGACTGCGGATCTTTGTGCAAAATAAGAATTGCCTGCATCGATCGCAAGAAATAGAATCCAAATTGATTTATATTACAGTTATATACTGACATTTTCACTTTTTTCAATTTTCCAACAATTTGGAATTTCATCTACTCAATTTTCCTATAAATGCATAAAGATCCGCAGTCTACTGATAAGACTGATCAATAACGGTATAATTGACGACGATGACGAGGCACCACCAAATTGCAAAATGGAAATATGTTAAAATCATCGCTATTGAAAGTTATTTAACGTTAATTGCTCAGTCTCGTTATTTCGGAGGGAAATAACGATTAATATAAGTTCAGTAGGTAACGTATTGAATTCCAGTTGAGATTTTTTTATCATTCCGAACAAACTAATTGCGGCCACCCTTATAAATGGCAGTCTTAAAGCCTCCCGTGATTGTTCAAATATTATAAACACTAATGTTTTCCGGATCGTTCATAAATTTACGCGATTTAATCAATTCGGTGGAAATATCTTGTTACGTTTACCTTTACCGACATCATTAAACAGAAAAAGATTGAACCGAATGGTGTTTGCTCGGTACCTGTCACGCAAATTTCCATACAACGCTGCCAGAATTAACGCGTCATCAATGTTCAAAGAAACTAAACATTTCGTGGTGTACCTTTAATTTTAAATACAGACGTTTTTATTTTATAGATGTCGAATTCGTACATTTTTTTCAAGTTTCCAACATCCATAAACATTTACATAAACATACAAACCTTGTTAATTCTGAGAATAGTTGATTTGATAATTTTATTCATTTTTTTACTCTCAGAATAACGACCACAATAAGTGTTAGACAAGATGTGGATCGAAATGATTACTCGTGTGCGCCTAAAAGATTAATCGAAATAGGAGAAATTATAGCACGACTTGGTAATAGGATTTTTTCGAAAGCAATTCGTTTCTGAGACTCGTTGAAGCCACTGTAGAAAGTTGAAACGGAACCCTCTTGTGCGTGCAAGATCCCGGTATCTCTGGTATCAACGGGTCCGTGGTACCGCGTTTATCGCTTGTCCTACCCGACGTGACGTCGTTCCGGCTCGGTCGCACGAAAGGAAAAGTTACGAGCCGAAAGAAAAATTACGGTAGGCACGGAGCACACCCAGCGCGATCACGCTTGCACGTGGCCGTATACGCACGAGTTAAATTCCGTTGCACCCCGTGGCACCCTCTTCCACATCCAGCCCGTCTCATCGTCATTCATCCGGTCCATCTTCTGTTTCCTTTTCCAGCTTCCCCGAATGCATATTTCTCCCTTCTCTTTCGGTTCAAGAAACGTCTCACCTGTGCGTGCGCGACCATCCCCCTTATCCCCCTACAGATACACATATACAGGGTGTCGCGAAATATCTGCGAAAGATGTCAAAAAATATATGATTTCTCCTCTACTATCATTAAGGGAAGACATAAAATACAATTTAGTTTCAATGTTTGTCGATCTGTTGATGAAGAAAGATCCCCAATCTACTGACAAAGAACGTGATCGACTCGTGATGTTCTCCACCAGCATTGATCTTCTTTCCTCGGAGACGTATTCTTGAACATTTGGTCCACCTGGCTCGCGAACTCCGGATAGCTGAAACACTTTTGAAGCAGGCTACAGTTTGCGAAGTAATTGCGTGCGATCCTCAAAACGGGACACCTGTATGGTGACTTATATGCTTGCCGATTTTAGAGTCCGCAGGAACACAGATTAAAATGATTCAAGGAGAAATGGAATTTCTGCTTGGTGATGCTGATGATGACAATGATGACTAGAAAGTTTGCGGATTTAAGGATCTGCAGGAACACAGATTAAAATGATTCAAGGAGAAATGGAATTTCTACTTGGTGATGCTGATGATGACCAGAAAGTTTGCCGTTTTAAGGACCTGCAGGAACACAGATTAAAATGATTAAAGGAGAAATGGAATTTCTACTTGGTGGTACTGATGATGAGAGTCAGGTGACTAGAAAGTTTGCCGTTTTAAGGATCCGCAGGAACACAGATTAAAATGATTAAAGGAGAAATGGAATTTCTGCTTAGCGATGTTGATGATGACCGCGATCGATATCGATGCAAACAATTTTTATTTTGCATAAAATTCTCCACCAACTTTGATGGTCTTTCCTCGGACACGTATTCGTGAACATTAGGTCCACCCGGCTCGCGTTCTCCGGATAGCTGAAACACTTTTGAAGCAGGCTACAGTTTGCGAAGTAATTGCGTGCGAACCTCGAAACGGGACACCCTGTATGGTGACTTATATATATATATTTTAGCGACGCTCTCGAGCACCCCCACGGGCGGTCCCCGAAAGTTTGCCGATTTAAGGATCCGCAGGAACATAAATTGAAAGTAATGGCTCGGTGTGTACGTGTCAGGTCGGATGTCGACGTGCATCGAGAGGCCGGGTTGACCGGCTCCGGCTCTCTTTTTCTCGCTCGCAGAAAGCGGCGGTTCTGACCCGTTGCGTCGACGACGGTGCAAACGTTGTCCTATCACGAAACCCCCGTACCTTTTTCCTTCGGTGCTGGGAGAAGAGAGAGAGAGGGGTTGTGTACTAATCCGACTGCGCGTGCTACGATCGCTACGCACGGCAGCTTGTAAAACAAGATCGTACTTCGGCCGTGTGTCGAACGGATCTTCGAGGAACGAGGATAAAGAGGATGGAAGCGGTCGAGGAAGAAAAAGGAGTAGCATCCCCGTGGACGAGAAATAAAATGAAAAGTAACGAAAGCCAGAAAGGAGAAGAGAGAGAGGGAGAGAGAAACGTCCGTAGCCGTGGGCGCGATAAGGTGTCTCGAGCCCCGGGTGATGGCCAACCACCTACTGGGAGTTAAGAACTCTAAATTACGCGTGGACATGGGTTTATGTCTTCATCGGTTACAACCAACGACCGGTCTCCGAGGAACTGACGTTCCGGTTATTCCCGGTGCTTTATTATTCTATATTTCTCGCTTTTACCCCCATCGGCCCGCGAATAAATTGTCGGCGAGCAACGAAAAGAAAGAAAATCCCCGAGCTCGTGGTCCTGAACACCGGAGGAGGGTACACTCGGCCGAACGTTCAACGAGAAATTAACCGTCTCCGTCCTGTGCGCCGCTTTTTAGCCTGTTGCTAATTAACAGGTATCGCGAGCCATGGGTTAATTAATTATTTTCGAAGACGGCCGGTCATGCGCGCCCGGCCCTCTTCCCGAATCTCACTTTCGTTCCGCGGCGCGACGCGTAATCGATGAATCTTGGGGCAAGATCGCTTCTTTCTCGATCCGATCGACGATCGCGGGACATATGTGTTTAATTATTACTTCTGATTAATGGAGCGGTGACGCGTCTCGCGGTTTTTGCTGGATCGCTGACGACACCCTCTCTAACATATAATTTTTATCGTTTTATGAACAAATCTTTCTTTCTAGTATAAAATTTATAAAGGCATATCACAGATTCTCATCGACGCAATCAGAAAAATTGTCTACATTAATTGCAAGAAACAATTTTCGAAATAAAAGAAAATTTATTCTTTATTTCATAACTAGTGCACAAAGCTATATTCCTAAATTATTTCAATCTTTCCCTTGCTATAAGTTTCATTTAGCAATTTTAGATTTATTAAATCTGAAAGCCATTGCGTTTTCTGAAGGAAAAATGAAAGGCAATTTTTTACCAATTCGTAACGTGTCCGATCGTTCGAAATAGTAAACGATTATGTTACATAAGGTGAGGCAATGTATAAAGCTGCGTCAGGGACAGGTCGACGAAAACTACCCAACTTTCTTACGGGGAAACGCCTTTAACATAACGTAATATCCTAACGCGGTTCAGTCATTTCCTGGTGGCCATATAGCCGTCCCTAAAGCGACTCCCTGGGGAGAATTTTGTCAAAGGATCTTTATTCTATGTGGACGTATAATACACTATTGCGCCTCGAGCAAAAGGGAAACGTGATACGGTGAGTGTCACACCGCAAAAATTTCGATTACGCACGGACGCATTCAGAACGATCGTCAACGAGACACGTTACTGTTGCAATATTTCTACCACCAGTTATTACAGTAGTAAATTTCAAAGTATCGTGCAACATTTGTATCTACAAACAATTGAAAATTCTACAGAACAACAGATGTCGACAAAATATTCGTCAATGTAGACGTACGAGTTCGCAAAAAATCATTTTATAAGCAACCCTTTCGTTCTAATACAGAATTTATAAACTCAACAAAATCAAGGTAAATCAATTTCTCAAAGAGAAATATAATAAATTCTTATACCTTCACAGATTCTCACCGACGCGATCAGAAAAATTGTCTACATTAATTGTGAGGAACAAGAGACGATTTCCGAAGCAAGAGAAAATTTGTTCTTTATTTTGATCTTTCCAATTTGAAATGCATTAAATCTGCATTGTCGAATGCGAATTATTTGCAGCGCGACGCGTTAAAAACTATTGTTAATCAAGGGGATTATACGACTACGGATTTATTTACCTCGCGTGAGAGACTGAAAACTGCCGCCCGTTCGTCTCGCGTTCCTTAATCAATTCCAGCTTTTATGCGGTTTGCAATTTCATAGATGAGACCGCGTACACAGCATTCGCCAGTCCGGCGAATGTCCTCGCGCGCGCGCGGCCGATCGGTTGATTGTGCGCGAGAGACCGAATAGAATTCGAGGCCAGTTTTAAATATTGAAAACGTCAGAGCTTTGAAGCACCGGCGGACTGACTGCCGCGGACAGAAGCTTCACGTTTTGTTTGACGTTGAGCGTATTTTCAGAAATTTCAACATCGTACATCGCCCGAAAATCCATTCCGGCGTCATTCGATGGAATCACGGCCAGAAACATGGCATCCGACCGATACTACATTTCCAATCGCGTCGACTTCAAAACCGCCCGATTGCCATTTAATAACGAACCCTGGAAAAAGTTCGACACCGTTTTGTCGCCCCATAGTACTTCAAATCAACGTTTTAGATGTTTTACAGCTTAATTTGTACGTAGAAACCGATTGAACGAAATGAATTTTAAAGCAAATGGCTTTTTAGATGTTATGGAATCGACTCCATTTTCCAGCCGCTTATTGCACGATACGATGCTGATACGGAGCAACATTTTCTGTTTGAATTGTAAATTGTACTCACCGAAACTGTGGATAATGAATACACACGATTTCATTTTATATGAATGAAACACAATTTGATGAGTGCAAGTACGAAACATAATTTGGTTAAGTGTTATCTTGTCCTTTTTTATGCAGTTCGTACAACATATTCCGAATAAATGATTTTCTACAAAAGTATCGGAACCGTAATTGAATAAATCTTCTGAAAATAAACAGGAGCCAAGTAGAAAATCCTTTCTTCGTTTAATGATTGTTATAAGCTGAAACTAGTTTATTAATGTGTATGATCATGTGAAGTGATCATGTAATTGAAAAATTTCGAATAAAATAGATCGTTTGGAAAGGATCAGCGACACTAATTGAAATGTCAGGTAACTTTCCACGTGCTCGGAACTACGGAAAGTCCGTCGACTTGCACACATTCGGAAAATTGACGAAAGAAACCGAGCGACGCGACGCGGGGTGATTTGCGATTTACTTACAACGAGGAGAAGGAAAATGTAAAATCAGGATTTTCGACAGATGGCCGGAATCTCAGACCTCGGGCCGTGAATACGCGGATAGTAAAGGGAGAGCCAGACCTCACGATTTTATGCCCCCGGGCGGACCGCCGCCGATGGAAAAGTTGCGCTCTGAGTGCTACGACTCGCTTTTTTGCTCGGAGACGCTCGTACCAGCTCGAAATTTTCGAAACATTTCCGTCGACGTTTTGTCTACAGTGCTTTACCTCCATTGCAACCGTGCCGTGTCTCTTGTTAATACGAAATTACAACGTCGCGCCGCGTCGAGCCGATTCGACGATCATCATTCCTTCGTTACACACGCGGGGAAACATCTCGCGCAAATACAATGATAACTGGACAATTCAATGAGGTACCGTGATCTTGGAGTGTTGACAATTTAATCAATAAGTGAGCGCAACGCAATTAAGTGACGGAAATCGCACGATTTTTGTTTTCGATTGTTCAAATACGAAGACGCGGTTTCCGCCGTGACTGGACGGACTCTTTGTGAATTAGCAATTTTTGTATAATAGATAAATTTTAAGAGAAAGTGGAATCAAGTGAAATCTTATTTTCAGTGGTAGTAGCCTTTGTAGATCTGAAATAAACAAAAATCGTACCAAACTCTGTCGAATTTTATATTCTACCATTTTTTGAAAATTCCCAGGAGCCAGAAACGCATACAGATCCGCAGTCTAGTAATAATTATTTCAAATTGTCCACGTGTGGAAAATCTGTTTAGGTGTAAAAATGAATGATTCGAGGACATTGAGAAAATAAGAAAGGAATGAATCAAATGGTGGGTCCTCGATGATGTAAACTAATTGAAGCGTGTCTTTGATAATGTTATCAGCTTCTCCGGGGTGGCGAGCAGGGGACCGGCCACAAATTTTCGTTGAATTAATCCAGTAAAAGGGTCGTCAATTACCGGGAAAGTTTCACAGATCCAACCCCAGCGAATACAAAAGACGGCACTCGGCTCTCCTCGGCGTATTTATCTGAAATTAAAAGAAAAGCATTTTCCTTACGCTCCCGCAGTTTAAAACTTCTTCTTTTCAAGCCCCTGACGCTCTTCCCGGTGCCGGGCGAACGAATAAAAAGGAAACGGGGCCGAGCTGAGCCGAGCAAGAGAGAAAGAGAGATATACGCGTTTCAAAGAAACCCTTCAAACGACGGCGAATAATGTTTTTATAATATAATTGCTAAAGCCTCGTCTAGAAATCTGCGATCCGCTGGGCCGAATTTCTACACCATTCTGTTTCCGATGAATTTTTCAAGAATATACAAGAATAGACCACGATATACCGTAATATACCAAAATGTACCAGAATATACCACAATATACGAACATCGGAAGGATAAATTCCAATCACTGCAACAGTATAATAAGTCGTACATTTGTGTTGAGATTTTTATATATGTTTAATCCCTCTACTGCTTGAAATTGTACCGATCAATCGTTCTAAATCATTTTTAAATCGTAAATCCGCAGTGTAAGCTTCCAGAGTCGATTCTCCTCAGAGAAATTGAATTTTCGTGGAGAGTATAAAAGAAATATTTCACTATATTTGTTATAGAGACAGAGCAGGTCTAGAAATATAATCTAGAATATAATACTAAACTCATCTAGATTCCGATCTTACTCTTTGTGTATTTTCACCCCCGGAACACAGTATTGCACACGCACACCCTCTTTAAATATAGCTCGGTGTTTATGAGCTGAGCAAGATTTGAGGGGTGTGGAGAAGTTTGCGATTGGGTTCACATCACGACGAAAATTGACGCATGTCAATGCATGTGGCGAACCGAGCCCGTTCAGTTCATTTCAATTGCCATTGACTATGAACGTTCTATTGGCATTATTCCGTGTATAGCCGCGGGCTTCGTAGAAAACTAAATTCATGGTTTTAGGCGGTAAACGAATAAGAAGAGAGAAATGTCAGCTGCGTTATCGACCGTGCTATTAATCGAGAGTATTCTTAACAACTAAAGAAAAATACACGATTTTTCATAATCGTCACCCGACATTAAAACTATTATAAAACCAATCAAGTGTGCGCGTACTTAATAATTTTTCAATTCTGTCAAAAAATAGCTTGAAACGAGAGAATAGATAAAACTTTATTTGCAAAGCTACGGAGAAGCGGTTATAGAAAATTGTCGACTTGATCAGAATTGGAAGAACCGAAATGATTTCCACGATAACACCTTTCCTCAGTTTGTTTATGCATATTCCGTGACTCGCTCCTCCTGCTACCGGAACGATCAGATTGAATTGCTAATAATGAGCGAATGTTGCATCGCTAACGAGACACCTTGTGGCGCGTGTATCTCGTGATTCTTTTCCAAAGCAACTGAATGAGTAAGCGCCTAGTAGAATCGTTTGCCGTTAACTGCGTATCACACCGCTACCCCCCGTATAACTATACAAGATGCATACAGAAAGAACGGGAGTCGTAAACAATGCAAGTATCTAGCGGCGAAGGGGTTTGAGCACTTGGCACGTAGGGCTCCCTGCAAGCCAACGTCCAATTACCAGCTGGGCGCGTATCTTCATGGGGGGTCCTACACGCAATTGTTGTATTTCGGCATTGTTCCGCAGCGTGATTGAGCCCATTGTTTTTCCTTCTTGTAATTATCAGAAAAGAAGAACGACCCGAAAGGATCGGGCACGGAAACGCGACTATACGTGCCATCAGCCTCGAAACGGGAATTAAATTTCATCAAATTTCAAAATCATCCGCGAAAGCTCCTCAATCGCAAATACAACCCTCCCTACATTATCAATGTTTTTCTATGATCAGAATATAGCGTCTACCGTTCATATTAATTTAACTTTATATAACGATATATACCACAATAAATATAGGGCAGAAATAGGAGTATTGTGGGCAATAATTAAAGTATAGTCAAGCATATGTATATATGCGGTTTGGGAATGAGTGAGTGCGATAGTAGATTGTATAAAACCAAGTCCATTTCTGGGCTGCGAGAGAGAGAAGCCGAAATAAATAAATTATATATATATATATATAACGATATATATACTTCATTATTATTTGTAAAGTGTTATTCTAATGTATGCTATATGAATCAAACATGGTTTACGGCATCAATAAATAAATAAATAAAATAAATATCAGCCGCGAAAGAAATTGTGAAAGCATAAAGTGAAAGCTGTATAGTTATAACTGAACTGAGGACCTTTACGCAAAATAAAAATGTTCTCCATACGTTAGAAGATATAGCAGCGATTTGAGAATTTTTTCTTTCCTTAATGTTAGGTCGTTCGGAAAGTCATTTCGTTTTCTCAAGGGAGAATGAGAGCCAATTTTTTACCATTCAGAATAATTCCGCGATTTTTCAGGCAACTTAACCCTCGTCCGTCCCCCGTTTCACGAACTGAATCTGGCATTCGGTGTCAAATTTACACAGTGATGATTTT
Organism: Lasioglossum baleicum; assembly: GCF_051020765.1. Classification (NCBI taxonomy): domain Eukaryota; kingdom Metazoa; phylum Arthropoda; class Insecta; order Hymenoptera; family Halictidae; genus Lasioglossum; species Lasioglossum baleicum. The sequence goes on from NC_134934.1 coordinate 15,387,249, forward strand.
AAATTCACATTCTCCTAATGTCTTGTAGAGCCGTTTCAATTCAGAATGTATGTTAATAATTATTGTTTGATTCTGTACGAGTTCGTAGAACCTCGTCCGACAGTTTGCTGCTCGATCTGCAAAGTTGAGAAATCGGTAATCGGGAGTTGCCTAACTCTAATGGCCAGAAATTACGGAGATCTTTGTGCGAGCGACTTTAATGAAAGCCATGAACAGCAATAGAAACCAACGTGACCGCTGAAGTGAATAGTAGCCAGGAAATCTCTGAGGCACTACAGCCGCCGAACTTCGGTAATCATACAGTCCGGTGCACCGCAAAGCAAATCTACGCACCGTGATCTCCTCCTCGAGGAAAACCATTATTTAATAATTTGAAACAACGAATTGAAAGCTTTTCAAAGTGTATCAAGCGAGGCAACCGGAGCCAGCGATTAACAGCGCTAGCTATTAAACAGTTCGAACACCTTTCGCGGTTGCAGACAGGCTGCAATTTTTTCTGATTGTGTTAGACTAATATGGATCAAGTTAACGATTAATTGAAAGCATTATTAAGATCAACTTGTAAAAGGAAGAAGTTCAAACAAAAAGTTCTTTCTTTATTAGTTCTAATACATCGAAAATACTGTATTGACATTCTCAAATCTTTTTTAATAAATAATCTGCAGTCTGGTTACAACATATTCTTCAAGATCTGATTAATGTTGAATAAATTCAAATCTCCAGGCAATGTTCTACGCTTCGAAACAGGAACAAAAATTCGTGTAAATTTTGATGGTGGTACAATTCAGTTTAGCTTCAGTACATTTGAATCGTTGTCAATGCTGTGAGTTTGTTTATTTATTTTCTGCCGATGCTTTTGGAACCGATTGTTTTGTTGATGTACAGCTTTCACTTGCTTTTTTATCATTCGTTTCGTATACAATTTCATGCATTCGGACGAGACACGCGTTAAACCGTCAATATTCGTTTCGCGTCCGTTCGAAAAAGGATTCGACATTCTAGACTATGTAAATAAGTTAGAAAATTAATTCTGTGCCGATCGATATTTATGTGACAATCGTTCCGTATATACAACTGCAACAAAAGCCAAATAAAAATTGCTTTCTTCCCTTAACGATTTGAATAAGCTGAAAATAATATTACTAATGAAATTCGTGTTGCGCCGTTGCTAAATAGAAATCAAGAATCTGCTGTCAGAGTCGATGCCAATAGGATAGGAGATATAAATCTATTCGTCTTAAACAAATGTAGATGGGAAGCAGCGAGGACTTCCGGAAGATGTCAAGATCGCCGCAACCACAATCACTCAGAATGTCTTCCTCGGTTACAGCTTTCATACGTCCCATGAGAAACCCCTTTTCCTCTCATCACCCTCGGTAGATTATTGGTAGATATACATATATATACATATATAGGTATTGGTAGATATATACATATATACTTTGTAATGATGTAAGAAATGTGGTACGATTGTGTATTAAAGATAAGAATCGCTGGAAATTATATATAATATCGTTAATTTCTCACGTCTGTAGATTTTTAGATAATCCACACCATTTTCTCGAAGTTGTCTCTAAGAAGTCTAGCAAGTACGTCAAGAGGGCAATACACAGATGCTTGCAAAGATTACTAAAGACTTTCCAGTGTGTCGAGAAAATGAACAAGATTGTGTGACACAGCGAAACACACTCGACACACCTGAAAACGTATCGGATGGTCTGAAGTTCAATAGGAAGTTATTACTGATAAGAAACTTCGTACTCGATTTGCTTTATTCGATTCATTATCACGAGATTGAGAAGAGAAAAGTGTTACGCTCCGTGTGTGTATTTACTTTGCACAATCAACATTCCAAGAGACTCGTCTCATTCCTTCACACATCATTGAGAACAATCGAGATTCGTCGAAAATCAACTTTTAATTACTCACAATCTGTAAACTTTTAATTTAGTGTTTCAAGCGTAAATAAAGGTGTCGGCCACGCTAGCAAATTATTTCATTGAATAAAAATGTATTTATGTTGGAGTAATTGAAGGGTAACAAATGTATACAGTAGAATATGACAACTATCGCAGAGAGTTCATGCGTGGACTGCGGATCTTTATTTATTAACACTCTCTTTAATAGACCCGACAACTTGCAAACAATGTCCTGATAACGCTTGAGGTCACACCCGCCGATTTTTGCCATAAATGCATAAAATCCGCAGTCTGTTTACGAGAACGTTCACCACCTTGTGATAAATTTGTGGTTGATAAAAGCGTGTTGCTGTAGATTCGGAGTAGCTTCAAAGGCTGTCCAAGTAAATAAATAAACGCAGCGTCGTTATCGGTACAAGCTACTCGAATAAGTTGACGTCCGGTGAAATCCCAATTCTTATCTGACGATCGAGAAGCTCGTTACGAAATTTCGGTATTATATCGCGATACTCTTTCGCGTTTATCAGGACACGATATCGATCGTGCTATGCGCGGCTTCGTCATCGTGTCGGGCAACACTATGCCGGTACACTTTCGTTAGAGTCGGACGGGTCCGCGTGGAACGTATTAACGGTTAATATCAGCCCAGCCGCATTTAACGAGAAACGAACATTAAATGCGTCAAACTATCATGACTCCGAGCTGCCACGGAGTTCGGTGGGTTTAACCGGCTTTGATCTTCGCGCGTAACGGTGCTCAAAGTCTGTTACAACGATGAATAATACCCTCCAACTCCTGTCACTTAACAACAAAGCGACCTGTTTCGTTTGCTATACGTTTCCTCTCCCTCCCTTTCTCTTTCTCGTCGTCCAGCATCCTGTGAGTTTCTATCGTCCCTTTACGCTTCACTCGGAAAAAGCTGAAAAACGAGTTAATGTCTGGCAACCGGGTCTAAAGAGGTCTCGTGCTTTATGCCATTTGCCGCGGCTAGAACCGCCGCGCCGGACAGTAGATAATGGCGACGCGATCGATTAATGCGTTCCGCGGATTTAATCGCGCGTTTCGCCTCGAGTTTCGCAAATGGCTGCGCCGCGACAGACCGCGGAACCCCCACACAAGAATTCTTTCGCTTTTGTTGTTGTCAATCATATGTGAACGAAAAATCTCTTGATGGGAAAGAGTTTGTCGTTGTTCGAATGGGACGACGTATCTTGATCAGATTAACCCTCATCTGTCTATAATATTATAGTCATCTATAATATGAAGAGGGAATCCGGAGCAATAAGTCTGGAGAACAAGTTATGTTGATCTGTTGTTAATCCTTTTTCCGAGTGATGACACGGAGGCGTCACTAATAGTTCGTATAGTACTATTATTCAAAACATTTGTTGCATTACTAAATTTGTATTCAATAAATTTCTAAACGTATTTAACATGTTAATAAACTAGCAAAAGTATTGTAGGAGGTATTATATCAGTTTTGTATCGATCAGATCAAGAAAGTCATATAAAATGGGAATATTCAGGCCACAAGAAAAATTCAATTCGAGTGCAAAAGATTAATAGTTTCGATGTTAAACTGTTGCACAATTGTGCACATGTACGTGAAGATTACTGAAAAAGCGTGTAATTTGAATGGAAAATTTTTGCAAAAGGGATGATCGAGGTTTACCGGACGGCTGCAAAATTCGCAAAGATTCCGCAGACGTCCTCGACGAAATTCTAGACCGGTCGGCATAGGTCCACCCTCGCTTCTAACCACACATAAACGTTAAGGATAACCTAGCATTTTATACGCAAGATCTATAGAGCCTAGGCAATAACGTTTAGCGATAATTCTAGGGTGCCCCGACCACGAAGCCTCGGGCCTTACGGATGACTTATGCTCGCTAAAGTTATTTCAACTCCTCGGTGCATCCGATGGCATCGTCCCCGGCAACGCGACGTCTTTGTGATGCGCTCCGCAAATGTTAGCACACAAGATGTACGCGAATGCCGAATTCCATTGTGTCACGAATAGCGCGGCAGATCTTCCCGAGTGATATTGAATACGAACCTACGCAATCCCGACGTCAAAGGTAGACGTAGACGGTTACCTTATTATCCGCCGTCCTGTTATCGAGTACTCGCCGAGAGAAGAAACTGCGGGGCTCTTCTCCTTCGCTTTATCGATTAGGCGATTACCTTCTTGTACCAGTTAACCGAGGAGGACCAGGCAAATCGAGGCATTTCTATTTTTCTTACACAGCCGACTCCTTTTTTTACACGATTTTCAAGTAACGCGGCCCAAAAGGTATTCGAACAATAAATTTCCCAGATATGCAATTATGTAGAAAACTGTATAATTATGTATAAAAGAGTTCACCTCAAGGTCGTGTTTTTAATATCTCTGAATGCGTTTTAATATCAACTAGAATATGCAAGGACAACGATTTCGATAACCTTGAGAACTCCGGAAAAATGTCCTCGAGAAAAAAGAAACATTTGCAAAGCATTCACCTCGTGATACCATTTACATTGAATTAAAAACGTTTTTTATGCCGTCGCAAATAATGGAGATATTTAGATGGTTACATTTAGGTGGACCACCCTGTATACTCACTTGCAAATTGAAGCCTCTTTCTTCTATGTATTATTCTTTCTTCTGTGCATATCTAGCAATGATGTGGGTGAAATTGTGTTTATTGGGGATATTTTAGGCAAATATAAATATTCTAAAACACAATTTTTTGGAAAAGTGCCACAAGTATGGGGATTGAACGGGGGATTAAATTTTATGAAGACAATGACCCCAAGCATAAGGCCCGAATTGCGCAGGAATTATTTTAATATGATTCGCCTCAGTTTTGTACATAATTGCATGTCCATTTAAAATGCACAGCTTAGAATGCAAAATTATATTGTGTCCCAATATTTTCGTGACTGTGGGTGGTTTAACGGGTGATCGTGGACAAACTGGAACTCATTCGGACTCCCTAGAGCCGAATTGGGACCAAGTCGGGCTGACTATAGCCAGATTTGGGTCCAACAAAGCTGAGTGATTAATCTATCCATCGTCCATCAACTCAAAGCTGCGACAGTCGAATCGCTTAGCGCGTTTTTGTGATCGAGTCGCAGTGCCTTTGACCCGTTGCAATTGCCGCCGAAGCACATGAATGAAAAATGCGAAAAACTGCGGAGGGTACCTCGCAATTAAGATAATTGTGGTTTAATCCGAGCGTCGCGCCGTGGGGCAGAAGGGGAGAAAATACGACAAAGTCGAACAATCTGTCCGCGTGTTTTCAAGAAGAAGAGCAGTTGATGATGAAGCAAGACGAACACCGACAAGGTGGTGTGTACGGAAGAACGTAAAGCCGAGCTGCGATGCGCGTGGCAAACGAGGAGAAACGTTGCGGAGGATTTCAAGGGGGTGGGTGGAGAGGGAAAGTGAACGAAAAATCGTAGAAAGGTGAATGGGTGGGCGAGAAATCACGTGCACGACGACGATGTGGATGTAGAGAGACGGCGAAAGGGGACAGAGACCGTTCGAGAGAAAAGGAGAGAAAGAGAAGGATGGAGAGAGAGTTGAAACGTGGGCAGGGAAAGAGAGAATCCGTTGGGATCCCCAGCCTCCTGGCGTAATTTTGCTGGATGACAAGACGGGGGTTAGAGGACAGGTGCTACTGACGCCTTTGATCTCTTCCGCATTACACGCTGCGGAGTATCGCGCACAAAAAAGGGAATTATCAAAATATCCTGGCTGGTTGCGCCCGTTCCTGCGGAAAGAACGCCGATCGATACCCGCTTAGGGTCATATCATCCTGCGACGTTCGCTTTGTTCTCTCTGTTCCTCACATCGAATCGCTCGACGGTGTTCTTTTTAAATATTCCACCTGTGTTGCCGGCACGTAGCCATCTTCGACGCAGCGAGACACAACTTTTAAAATACTCCAGTCAGCGACCGAGTTTTGTGGACTAAAATTTATGGACTAAATTTATAGAAAAATCAGTAGCAATCATTTGACACAGTCTACAGACTGAAAGATAATTAAATGGCGTTAATTACTTTCAACCTAGTCAAATTATCAGGATACTAAACTGCGGATCTTTATGCATTTGTGGCTTATAAAAATGTTCAAAAAGGCTAGAATATAAAATTCGACAGAATTTTGTACAATTTTTATTTGTTTTAGATCTACAGTGGCTGTTCCCATTAAAACTAGAATTTCATGACATTCCACTTTCTTAAAATTTGTCTGCAAAAATTGGAAAATGCATAAACATCCGCAGTCTAGTTATTACTAGATCTTTATGCAAAATAAAAAATGTTTGCGTTGTTTTTCATCATTTCATTATCTTATTAAACTGAAACTAAATGGTGCGGAGCCATTTTTATCATAAATGTATCAAATCCGTAGCCTAAATATAACCTATAGATAACGGAAAAATTTGTGCTCTTTTGTTAGAGCAACGCGGAAGGCCGAAAGCAAGAGATTTATGGCGTCGTTGCGTGTCGCGTGATGGTTCCTATTAATTGAATATCAGTCATCATTGACAAACACAGCGTGTATTGTGAGCTTCCATGCAGGTCCCAAGGGTTGCGCGCGATAAAATGGCCGAAAACACCGGCTATTAGCGGTAACATTGTGGCCATCGATACGCGAACGTGCCAATTACGCGGGAATACGCGGCGCTCGAGCTGCTGCAAGAAACGAATTATCGATACTTTAAAAGGAAAGGGTTCGAGGCGATGGAACGCCGCAGGTCCCGAACCTCTGCCGATAATAATCAGCACATGTCGTTCCCGCGCCGGACAGAAACTAAGCAGCCAGCTTCCCAATGGACTACCGAAAGCTGTTGACGACAAATCGAGGGTTAAAATACTATCGGTAAATAGTGACTGGGACCGGAGGGAGAGACGACGCGTATCAGATGGCAAGGGGGGATTATAACCCTAATTTCGGCTATCCGCGTGACACTCTAAATGAAGTAGCCCCGGCCAACTCCCAGACCCCAGCGATCATCGTGATGCGCGTTGGTCCTTCTCTTACGAACGCGTACGATCCACACCGGTTATCAAATTGACATTGAACTCTTTCGATTGCTCGATCACGGTTTTGTGATCGACACGATCCGCTCGGAAAGCGACGAAATGATACGATCATCGATGCCGTTCGAGAGATAAAATTGTGCGTCGTTTCTTTCAGAGTTTCGTTCAGATCAAATGGTACTCCTGTTTTCTACGTGGGTGGCTTCGGTGAAACGAAGCTTTTTCGTCTCGAGATATTCGAAGAGTTTTGTACGCCTGAAATGCACACAATTCTGAGCAATGGATTTCATTTTGTTTTTTTTTTTTTTGTACAACTGGAAAAAGCTTTATTAAAACGGTGTGGTTTTTGTAAATGTTTAATGCACGTTTTTCTATCAATTTAAGTGAAACGCTCTTTCACAAAGTTTCACAGAAACTGGAAACAATTGTTGGACAGAATTTTAAGTAATTTATAAATTAAATATATTAAATAATATATTAAACGCCACAGTTACTGATAATGAGACAGCGGATCTTTATGCAAAATAAACATTTTCTACCTAAACTGCAACAATCTGGAGTGAAACAGATATTTATCTTCTTTCATAACATGTTCAATAGATTGAAAACACAATATCACAGTATTTTAAACTTATTTAAATGTTCTCCCTGTTTTAAATTACAACTACTCGTTTTTGTCATAAATGTATCAAATCTGCTGTCTAATAAATCATACTGTGGCCTTGAAAGAACCGAAAATTACAAAACTGTCTCAGATTAAACAGGAATTAAATTTCTGAAAGATACAACGTTAAATCCGCCTGATATATAAATATATTATATTTATAAATCGCGAGACATACAAGGATTAATCGTGCATTATACGACTCAGAGTTTTATAAGATTCAGTATATCGATCAATCGGAATCTAAGAAATCATTCCATATAATCTAATTAAACTTATGAATAATGTATATAGAACAATGCATGCACATTTAATGATATTGTTGAATTATTTATTATATATTACCCACATTGTTTACATTGTAAACAGGATGTAAACACCCTATTAAACATCATCGCTTGACAAGAATTCACAACTGAATCTGTTGAAACATTCGAATTAGCATGGTCGATAAGAAGATAAAGTTAATGCGCCGATACGTGTGCTATTCTTTCGACCACTTAAGGCATACCGATTTTTAGATTGTATTATCTTGATTCTTTCACAATGATTGACCATATACTGCAGATAAAGATTGTCGCAAAAAATTAAGCAAAAGTTGCTCGATCATCAGAGAAATCTGTTCGTTACACGAACCACGTTATTTCCCGGCTGATAATCAGCGTCATTTTCATCAATCTGTACTCTAATAACATGCCACCGATTAAACAAAATCACCGTGACCGCGATCCTGACGAGACAGCGGCATAAGTTACTTCCAGCCGGACCTTCTACCATAAATCACGTTTCGTAGACGTTCACAATTCGTCTGGAATCTCGCAAAACGTTTCCAGAGGAACCATCTCCGTCTAGTTGCAACCCTCCTCACCCTCCCGTGGTGGTGCATTCCTCCGAAATGATCCCCAGTGCCTTGACATGCATAGAACCTCCAATTCTGTTAGGCCTTGTTCTATAGTTTCACCTGGGAATACCTGATCCCCTCCGAATCGAACTTTTCCACAAATATTATTCGTGGACTAGATTATACGAGACTCGAAAATAATCTGTGGAACGTAGTTCTCTGCAAGTGTACAGTTAATAAAAATTTTAAAAAGCGATCAACTCAAAGTTTTCAACAAAGTGTTACAAGCTGTTTTCTGAAAATCGAACGAAGATATCGACAACCAAAATGTATAGATTATTTAAAACCTTTCTGTATTTAACATGTTTGCACAAATTCTCATTATAAGACTATAAATTATTATGTTAGCCAGTAAAGAATGGACGTTCAGAGAAATTTTGCAATATTTTTTAGAGGAACATTAACAAATTGTTGAAAGAAATACAGTAAATGGGTAAGCGGTTGACTACACAAGAGTTAAGTGAAATAGCTAAGTGGGGGAGGGGTTAATGTTTTAGTATGTATTGAATTGTTTAGGGGTAGCTTTAGAATATTTATTTGTACAATCGACCCCTTGACGAGCGAATTAATTAATAACTACGAATTTTCTTGTAAATTCAAAAGAGACATGTTCCTGGGAAGATGGTAGACCCACGCCATATTAATCAATATGTGGCGTGCTTGCACGTCAAGGGGTTAACATCGAAAACCACCGCCGACTTACGTTGAAATTGCAAAGGGAATATGCGAGTAATTATAGTGATTTCTCGAGTATAGACCGATTAAGGATACCTACGGCGGAAGAGCCTGGTCATGCAGTTCGGCAAAAATCGTTTTTCTGCGAAACGACAAAGTTTCGGGGCGTATCGTGTTCACGGGTAATCCGGCGGAACTCCATCTCCCCCGCAAAAAGAAAGTATCGAGAAGGATTTCTCACCTCGTCCACGCTATGGCTGTGTAGATCCTTCCGTGACCAAGTAAGCTAGACGACAGACACGGTTGATCGTGGGAGAGAGAGGAAAAAAACGAACGAAACTCGAGTTTTTTCTGATGTACCGACTGCGCGCTGCTGCATACCGCATAGCCCAGAAAAGATAATTATAGTTTACTCGATCGACGTACAAAAATTTCCGAGATTTCTGCGCCGCGCCGAAGAGAGCCTAGCCACTTTGTGCGCCGCAGAAAAGTATCGTTATGGGGGCCCCCACGAGTGTGGGTGAGACGGCTGCCCCCGGAGGACGAGGAGGAGGAGGGGATGGTTTCGGGGCCAAAGTGAAGGGTTCGCCGAAGAAAGATTAGCGGACTGGGCCCGAGAGACTTTCGTGTTTCTCAGATCCACGAACCCGTAGATCATGATAATTGTGAGAACAATTCATCAGGTAAATTTCACGCTAAGCGGTCCCCGATTCGTCGGCGCGTACACCGACGATCTACCGGGCAGTCCATTAATCACGATCTCCGATTGTCGGCTCGGATACCTTCCGACCAATCAACGTGTGTGCAAACTATACCCCTCGATCGAACAGATATCGATCCTGCTATGTGTCATTACGTAATATGCAGACACCCCTTCAACCCTGGATCACTCAACTATCCGAGATCTTTGCGAGAGATCGTGTCCGATGTGAAAGTGAAACGCAAACGGTTGCACTTTAATATAACACTTTAATATAACTAACTTCTTTGTGGCGTTCATCAATTTCCCAGAAGAAGAAGGACGTTTCTATAACCCCTTGCACTCGAATCAAATTCTCAGGATCATGCGGTAAATTTTCTGCCGCCTCTTAAATGTGTTTTCTTGAGAATAACCTCCGATTGTGATTTTAAAAAATATGGTAAATATAGGAAAGCGTAAAGCTTCATCTTGCGTAAAGAAAATACTATTTTGATATCGTGGAATACGTAAAATTCGTGAAATGGGATTTCGTGGGAAAATGATTTCCAGCATTTTTAATTACCGCGATTAAAAACTGGATTGCGGATGTTTATGCAATTTCCAATTTTTATAGACAAATTTTATAGACAGTGCAATGAAATAAAATCCTATTTTCAATGAGAGCAGTGTTTGTGGATCTAAAACAAATAAAGATAGTACTAAATTCTGTCGAATTTTATATTCTACTAAGGATCTCTAGAATAAAAAAATAGTCTAATGAAGGTTTTCGTGTTATCGAGGATCGACTACATCGTTGACGACGACGAGCGTAAATCTTCGATTGCGGAAACGCCGAGGCACGCACCGAAACAGGCAAATAATATTAAACAAATAGCCGGCGGATCGCCTCGATAATTCATAATTCGAGGTCTGCGGGTTGCCGAGGTCTGCGGCATAAACGTAGGTAAACGAATTGGTGGTTGTTTGTCGAATGGGGCCGGTAAAGGAACTAATATACCCGAAAGTGATCTTTGAATTCCTGTAACGCGAGAGGCTGTTCGCGCGTTGACGTCTTCTTTGCGTTCAAGTGCTCAATTTGCCGGCACTTTCTACGGGTGCCCGTGGTTGAAATCACTTACCAGCCATAAACGGAGAACAACCGGACGGTAATACGTGTTTGCACTAATAATAGGTCCTTCGTAAACACAGGGTACCGTCTACGCGAGTAATTATTATGGTATTCCGCGTAAGTATACTCGAGTATGCTATACGACGTGCCCGATACCACCGATGCTCATCGATGAACGTGAGTCCGCGCGATCACGGAATCACAGCAATGATAACACAGCTGGTTTTGTCATTGTTATCAACGGGAATCTCGGTGCTGAAGTTCTCGCGCGATCTATTTTATTGCGATCGATCTTTTCCAACGGTCTTTTACTAAAAAAACGTGAACGACTCTAATTACCACACATAACTTCTAAATAACTAATATTACTAATAAAATCTAAATAACTTCTTTCTGATTTCTTCATTTACGATTGTACAAGTTATTGACATATGTTTACGGAGAAGTTTTGAATAAACTTCTTTAGTCAAATACATACGTATTGTATTATAATTAGACAGAGGATTTGATGCATTTATGACAAAAATGAGTAGGTGTAATATAAAACAGTGATAACATTAGAAGAATTTAAAAATATTATGTTACATTATTTCCAACCTACTAAACATACAGGGTTATCCAAAATAGACTATAGGAAGGAAATTTGTTTTAAATAAAAAACATACTATTTTTAATTTTATTGGTTTTTTAATTTAATTATCAGGTATCATCTGTGGCAATTATGTGTAAAAGACGATATATGTCAAATGACCACCACGACCATGTTTACAGACATCAATTTGAAGAAATGCTCAATTCTTAAGAACAACGTAGGATTGATGTTGATGGGTCATTAGCAACACTTTCACGAACAGCAGCAATGTTTTCATACGAACGAGCTGTTTTTGGTCTGCCACACTTTGGTTTATCATGAATAGATCCAGTTTCATCAAATTTTTTAACCAAATTTCGAATTGTTTGCTCTGATGGACGATTATGTATGCCGAAAAAATCACGTAATTTACGATGGGTATTTTTTATTGAACACTGATTTGCAAAATAAATTTTAATAACTTTAACACGCTCTTCAATCCTATACAACTCCATTGTTAAAATTGTCTATCATTGTAGGTTAGATATACAAGAAAGTGGCAAGGAACAAACATGGCGTGTGACAGATATTCTCATTCAACATCCTAAAGGTACTTTTGGATAACCCATTATTAAGAAAGAACTCCAGTTTGTTGCAATTCAAGTAGAACATTTTTATTTTGCATAACAATCCGCTGTCTAATTATAATACAAGTCGTACGAAGTCTGAATAAATCCAGTCTCATTATTACTACTCAAACATTTTTTCTCAGTTGATGATCGTATTGTATTTTGGATTGTGAACGAATGTGATTTTACGTTTTCCAAACTTTGAATTTCAGTATAAAATTCTGGAAAGCATTCCCAAGATCCTATACTTTGAAAAAATATTTTAAAAGGTCCATTTTTCAGAGAATCCCCGTAACAGAAGCGACAGTACATTCTAGCGGAAGGAGGAAAGTTTCAAGGGCCTCGAAAGCAATGCTTGCCCCACAATTCATCCCAGAGCACCCCCGCCACCTGACGCTCTTCAATGTGAAATATCGCTCGCAATAAAACATAAAGCACGGACACAAGAGGGAGAAAGAGAGAGAGAAAAATAGCAGGCAACGATCGGCGCAAAAAATTGGTCGAAAGTGGGGACTTTCGAACTCCCACGAAAAAAGGCTAGCATTCGTGGTTGCAAGAGCAATATGATAGCGTTTCCTCGCAGCGGAGCGGCGAAGGACGCGGGAGTCCCGCAGGATCGTGGGAGAAACACGTGCGAAAACGCGGCCGGCCAATTCGGCTGGTTCTAAATGTAACCCTAAAACTCCGAGGCAACGGCCAGAAAAATGTATAATTACGAGGCATAAAAATAACCATCGCCCACTCGAGAAAGAACCCCGGTGCTCGTGGTCGTTGTGTGTAAACGATGTTCCCCAGGTTCTTTTTCAGGTTCGTCGCACCCACAACTCAAAGCGGATTCCCATCGATCTCTCGGGACGGTACGCAGACACGGCTGCCCGGGACCAAGAAGATGTTCGGCAATTTTTCGACAGTGATTATCAGGAGCGACCTGGCCCAAACTCGCGCTGTAAAATCGTTGCTGGTAAGTAGAAGGCGGAGGGTTTTCGGGCTTGGTGGACAACGAACAAGTCGAAGAAACTCCCGCGTGTCCATTCCGTTTCGTTTCGAGGAATTCGGTCGCGAGTCGGGGGTGAAAGGGATCACGAGCGTTCTCGAGTCGGCAATCTTCGCCGTGGTTCTTCGACGTGGTTCTTCTGCGTGACGCTCGCGGGCGTCCTTTGCACCTTTTTCCTCCGATAAACGGGAATACATTTCCCCAAGCAAGGTAAATTCCCTTCCCAGAAACGCGGAAGTGCTCGCGAGACCACACCGCGCACTGAGGGCGAGAATCTTTAACGCTAGCTTTACAAAACATCTGAAAATTACCATTTTATTCGGTCGTTCTGAAAGTCATTCCGTTTTTACCATTTAGAATAAGTTTCATGACAGATTGTTCTACGATCTCTTGCGATTATTCAGACAACTTAAAGATCCCATGCTTGTATGACTTTTTAAAAATGTGTAGAAAAGCGAGAAACAATGGTAATCAGACTCTCTCCTTAAACAGCGCACAATTTTTTACCCTTGCGGTAAGAATTTTTAGCCATTTTCTTGATAAATAGAAAAGAAATTCGTTGAATAATTCTTCACAGACCAGCAAGAGTACTTGATACAAAAGTTTCCCAGTTTCGAGGGGGAAATACAACTATCCTACTTATTTTTTATTTGTTGGACGTCTTTTAGGTTACTTACTTTTATCGAAGAAAAAATATGTAGTATCTTACAGATTCTTGTTTTACGAGAAAAATTAAGAAACCGTAAATTTACTTCGGTTTTGCTACTTCCAAAGTAGAGAATGTGGAAATTTGAAAATATTTTTTATTATACTAAAACTTCATATTATACTAGGATGCAGGTTTCCATTTTTCCGTAATTTTGACAGCGTTTTAAAAAGAAAAGCAAGTCGAAATATTGAAAGTTTTCTCTATTTTCAGTGCTGACCGTAGTCAGAGATTGAATTCTTTTATTTCGGATAACCAAAATATGGCTGTTTATCTGCATTGCCAGGAAAAGAATCATGAATGCAAAATGATGGTCGAGTGATATTAATAATTTGGAACGGTTCTGACGTATCAGATAATTTTCTCGTAGCTGAAATTCGACCTAATTGCTGGTCTATGAAGACCGGAAACGCGTCGATGGAACGGCGATAGAGAGCCCGCAAAATCGCTCGGATCACCATCTGTCATAGCCGGATTGTTAACTCGGTTATGGCGCACGCATATCAAATCGTCCACGACGTACTTACCTTAGCACGAAATAGGCAGCGCAGTAATGCGATTTGGATATATGGAGAGTCCTGTGGGATATCACCAGCACAGAGCTTCCTCCCCTGTGATACGACAAATGATATGCATATGTAAATACGGTGACCGAGCATTACGAATCGGCCTAACGCCGCGCCGGGAAATCTGATTAGCAAACCATTCTACGGATATTCTCTTACTCATAGTTTCTCGAATCCTCTTTCATATTTTTACCGTGAGAATCACTCTAACGGGCTATTTTTATATTGCACAACAGTACCACTAAATCTTCTCTGTTTAGATCGAACATTTTGCCCCCATCAAAATTACATTTATTTGAAAAAAGATATTTATTGAACAGCTTTTCAATCTACAAGACATGATGCATTTAGTAATCGAAATCATTTTCATTGAAAATTTCGTACATCTGTTTTTAAATAAATTAGTACATTTAATCGACGACTTCGTGGCTCACACAAAATGTATCAGCTTGACAAATAAAACACAAATTTCAAACACATTTATCCATTTACAGTTTGTACGTATTGTAAAACGAGATAATGTGTTGATTTAAAATATAAAGTAAAAGTGGATGAGATACTTATTACTCTAGGATCTTTTATGCAATTATTTCCGAGGGACGTACGATAATTGATCCCTTGCACTACGATTTATTTTACTTTTATTTTCTTTGCAGTTCGTAATTTCCTGGAAGAAAAAGAAAATTTCATTGATTCAATATATTTATGTACAATTCCGGTTTGTTCACCAATGGCTATTGCATCATCAACAACTAAATAGATTTTTATTTCGGTTAGAAAGAAATTGATAACGTACATACCTAGTAGATTCTGTTCTTTCACAGGCTACAATAAATATTATAGTGGAAGGGGTTCAAAGACTAGATTCCAAATCAAAAGAAAGATGTTTATAAAACAGAACAAAAGGAGTGTGAGAGCAATGATCAGAGAGAGAAAAATACAGTTCCCTGTGGATTGATCCAGTGACCTCGAAACAACAGCCAGAGAAAAGTCCAACGGAGTTTAGTTTTATCTCACGGTCTTTGGTTCTATCGTTGGTGCTCGCATGATCCCGTTAACAGGATCAAGAACTCGTGGCAGACGAAGGGTTCTTGTTATTCGCAATCGCCTTCTCCTCTGATCCTTGGGGAGACGAAATCCCCCGGATGCTCGGAGAATTACCAGGAACGCCGGGATATATTCATTTGCAGAATACACAATGAACGAAATTACTTGCCACCGCAATTCTTATTAGTCCTTCCACGACGAGGAGCCAGACTGTTGATGTTAGATATTACGTGTCCCTTAATTCTACCTCCGCCTCAGTTACTATACGTATGCTACTGCTCGTACTCGCTCCCGGAAAGATCTACGAGATTCCGCGGACTGCGAATTCATTATCGATCTACGCACCGGGCAAAAGTAATTTCGTGTATCGCGTTCGAATCACGTTTCGCCTGGAAATTATCTTCGAACTCGTATCTAAAGATCATCGAATCCGCGGGCATTAAATGTTGACAGATCTATAATATGTCTGCCGGACAGCGTATCGTATTTGTTAATTAGTACCTGTCGAGAATGCAATTCTTTAAGCCACCGTATTTAGGATGAATTCGCTTTCATCTGACACGCAATTCTTTCCAATTAACCTTCGATTTTTGAAGGACGATTACTTAACATAAACAGATAGTGCTTATTTAATATTGACTAGGGCTTGCAATTTGTTTTATTTTTTTTCTATTATTTACAAATGCAAATAATACGGTAACAGTAGACAAAAATATTCATAATAACGGTGAAATGATATATGGATAAGAAAAAGATGTTCGATCTGCTAAAAGTGGTAATGTGGAGAATAAAATCAAAGAATCACTATCATCATCAGTGACGTCGATAACGACAAGAGTCGGATAGCTTTAATTAAAGATATTTTTAAATCGATAACCTGTAGCCACTTGAAGTGGAACTATCACGGACATTTCCAATGAAAAAAAGTACCAATGATCTTTGGTACATTTAAATTAATCGATGCGATTTCGATATGATTTTCAAAGATTCGCGCGAGACGTTTTACGACAGATTAGATTCAAATGATTCGTGTTGTCTATTGAAACCTAATTGATCAGCCTATTCAAATTGGTAACGATCGCATTAGACTTTCACTCGCACAATTTCGCCATGCACAGAATTTTTATTTAATCAATGATTAAAGGTTTTTCCTTGATCTGCAAGCATAGAGGAAACTGATTAATTACTGCGACATCTTACACCGGATGATGGATTTAGGGCAAAGAATAAGGATGCTCGTGTGAACGATATTGATTGAGCAAGATGTACTTCTCCATAGTATCAGTAAATGCCTTGGCGCAATCTCTATTCAAGTTCTATTACGAAAAAGTCTGTCGTCGATAAAATGTACCGGATACTTCGACGTGGTCACGTGCGACGAAATCATCGTGATTCAAAATTGGTCTCCGTTGCTCGTACAAGATCAACATCGAAAAAGATAATATAACTTTTCAAGAAAGTCGGCTATGCAATTCAAAATCACTTTAACCGTTCATTTCTGTTAAGAACGATGGAGTTGAGGAAATAAAAGGTTGCTGAAGGGATGTTCCACTTTGCAATGTACCTGCGTGATAGGCCACGAACTTTCAGCCCTTATCTCGAGCCGGACTGCTGTCGTACTACATTTAACGATTTGCAAATACCGTCCCAGTGCTTGCTCCACTCATTAAGTAAGAACTTTTTCCTCGTCTTGTTGTTCACGAGCAACCTAGACATTCTAGACATCTTTCAGAGGCTGATGAAATAAAGCTGAACGATTACATCTTCTCCAACACCTTCGATAATGTTTCACCGTATCGACCTTGCAAGCACTGCGCTCGAAACACGTGTGTATGTGCCTGTTTCGAAAAGGTTGAAACTCTACTCGAAACAATTTACCGAAATTATTTCGGTCCGAACTATTGTGTGTGTTATTCTATCTATATTGTATACATATATGTATATTCTATAGTCTAACAAGGGAAGGACCCCAAGTGTCCAACTTCGACTCTGATAATTTTTTGTGAGATAATGGTATATGGATTCCTAATTATGTATGAAAAATATTAGGTGTAGTTACTCAATAGTTTTAAAGATGTAAACAATTAAAGTTTCATACCTGTAAACCACGTAACCTGCTTACACGGCTAATGGAAAGGTATGAAGCTTTAATTGTTTATATCATTAAAACTATTGAGTAACTACACCTAATATTTTGCATACATAATTAGGGATCCATATACCATCATCTCACAAAAAATTATCAAAATCGAAGTCGGACACTTGGGGTCCTTCCCTTGTAACTTGTATATTTGTTGTTTCGAGATATTTCAAGGAAAAGGATCTTAACACTAAATAAATTACCTACAATGTTGGAATAACAAGCACTAAATTTTCACTTAGACCACTTTCATAATTATGGGCGTATATCTCGAGATCGAAGGAAAATATTGAGATCGACTACACGCGAAAACCAGGGAATCCAAAATATTATTCCTACAAAAAAACAGAAACTATAATGGACATATCGTTTTTCTAATCTAAGACATTTGTCGTCTATAATCGTATACCCTTTCAATATCTTGATTAAACAGTTGATAAGTTTCACAAGTGGCTGTAATTAAAAGATTGTATTATCGAATTTCGATTAATCGCCTCGCACCTATCATCGATTTAAAATTATCCCGCAACGTCACCCATTAAAAAGTTCATACATATATACTTGTTATTGGACTAATTGCTTCCTCTTTCTAAAAAAATCCGATACACGTTCACCGAGTGTACTGCGTCTTATCTTTGCAATCAAAAACCGAGAGTACCACTCTTTGTAATCGGTGCTCGTTCCACGTCATTGATAAAAATCCTACATTTTGTTTACCCTTATCGGAGCAACGCATGCCTTGGACGCGTATATAAATTGATCCACACGATTGTCAACCACAGTATTGCGAATCTTGCCAAGATGTACGCTCCAACCATACTTGTGCTCTGCCTGGCGGCCGCGGCTTATGGTAAATGAAAAAGAATTTCAAATTCAATGAGAAATTGTCGTTTGCAAATAATTCGTGGTCGACTGGAAATAAATCAAATAACCTGCATGGGATCAATCAAGTCTGAGTAGAACGAATTGAAATCAGAGAAAATACTTTTGTAGTTATGTTATACATTTTTTGAACAAGTAGCTTTGATGATAGAATACCTGATAATTATATCTGTACCTTCGATCGTGGCTAGCTTCTTTGCATTGGCATTTTCACGAATTTTCATAGCAATAATTTCGGGACTGTGAAGATTGGATTTGAAATTGAAAAGTATTTGTTTGCGGAGAGTATAACTTGATTTCGATGGTTTAGCCTTCCCCGAGGGCCATATTGTGGGTGGTCACGACGCAGCACCTGGCAAGTACAAGTACCAAGTGTCTCTTAAGCAAAACGGCAGACACTTCTGTGGTGGATCAATCATCAATGCTCGCTACATCCTCACCGCGGCTCACTGCGTCGATGGGTTAGTTCTTTTAATTCGTTACATTCAACGGTCAACGGTTCTTTATGAAAAATAAAAATTTTCCACTGGAATTGTAACGAACTGTGACACGCAAATTTAGTTTCTTTCTCAGTATGTTTAACAGGTTCAAAATAGTATAACAGCATTTTTAAATTCTACTAATGTTCTACTAAATTCTACTAAATGCACAAAATCAAAAAGAAATCATTTCAGTACTGTTCTATGATGTTTGCCCCGATTACCAGAAATTCTACATAGAGATATTTCTCCATAGTATCAGGGACGTGAAACCGATAACTGTCCAAGCTGGAACCAACCAACTGAGCGCCCGAGGAACGGTTTACGGAGTAGAAAAGATCACAGCTCACCCCAATTACGACGCTGGTCAAATCATCAACGATGTCGCCGTGATTCGTGTTAACCAAAATATTGCTTTCAATAATCTGGTACAACCGATCAATCTAGCTTCTTCCAATGTTGCTGAGGGATCCCAAGTTGTCTTGTCTGGATGGGGAACCACCAGGGTTAGTAACAATCTCCCAATCAGCCTAAACTAATCACAGTAACTAAACTTACTCGTTTACACAAAGACAGTTGCTCACCGTTTATATTCATTCCAGGTAGGAGGACCGGCACCTGACAAACTCCAGGAAATCAACTTGAAAGTCTACTCGCAAACGCAGTGCCAGAAGACCCACTCTAGCTTGAAAGCAAGCCACATCTGCACCTTCACCAAATCCGGAGAGGGAGCTTGCCACGTGAGTATCCCATTTCAAAAATTACTAAAACAATACATTCTCGTTTTGATCTTCTCGCTTTTCTGATTAAAACGTCGTAAAACAAAATATAATTACGATCAGAATTACTTGCGCGACAAGCGATTCAAGTTTCGGACTTCACATTTACGGTAGAGGTGCCCGAATTGTTACCCAAGTAATAATGATCGCAGTAACTTTTTTAATAGTGGACCATACGATTTGAACTTTTTGAAAAATGAGAGAGAAAGAGATACCTAACGAATAGAATATGAACGCTTTTCTAATTGAATTTCTTTTTCTCGTTTTAGGGTGACTCCGGCGGTCCTCTTGTCCACCAGGGAACCCAAGTTGGTGTCGTTTCCTACGGTCGTCCCTGCGGTGTTGGATACCCTGATGTCTTCACCAGAGTATCTTCCTTCCTCCCTTGGATCAAGGCTCAATTGAAATAAATCACGAACACCGAATGCTGATTGAATTAACTAGCTTTATATCTATCATGTAATTAAAATAAACATCATCTGCTTCTGACAACTAAACACGTCTTCTAAATGTTCTCACTGAAGCCTCCCCGCTTTTCAATAATACCGAATTTTGTGTAATAATTAAATATTTATATTATATTAAATATATAACACATATATTTCACCGGATAAATTCGAGAATCACGAAAATTGTCAAGTATCCGTCCAGATCCCGACAAAAAATTTCGTGTTCCCGGCCCGATATTTCGGGTTCTCGCAGTCCTGAGTAAATAGCAAACTTTAAATTTAAATGTTTCGCGATAGTATTCGTAATGTTATTTTTCAAATTCATAGATTTAACAACTTTAAATTGGACACAAAACTTGCCGCTGCCGATCAAATTGCGGATTATTACAAAAAGACATTCATAGGGAATTATTGACTAAAATTCCTTATTAAAATATACTCTCTGATTCAAGTATGTATAAAATAGCTGTCTAGTAATAAGATATCGTAGATGACATCTACTGTGAAGATAGAGAACCATGTTTAAAGGGCCAGCACCGACGAACTTCCAGCACCACCAACGAGATCTCGTCGGTGCAGAAGGCCACTAACGAGATTCTCGTCGTGTCGGTAAGAAGGCAAATCGTCACGGAACCATATTGATCATCATGAATGTTACATTCTGTACCGAGCAGATATTTCAGACGATGTTGGTTTCAATATTAAAAGCAAAATTCA
Organism: Lasioglossum baleicum; assembly: GCF_051020765.1. Taxonomy (NCBI): domain Eukaryota; kingdom Metazoa; phylum Arthropoda; class Insecta; order Hymenoptera; family Halictidae; genus Lasioglossum; species Lasioglossum baleicum. The sequence continues at coordinate 15,408,204 of NC_134934.1, forward strand.
AGGACAAAAGATTCCTAGAAATATATTATTGAAGCATAATTGTAGGAAAATCAACAATTCCTTTAAAATTTTATATGTGAGACACCTCAATTTGTAATTTCAAAATATTTCATAAACGAGAATTATTACCTTACACTTTTTTATACATAAAAGTTCCAAGAATTGATCTGTGAGAACAGAAGTAAGTCGGAAAGACGTTACTGTAAAAAATTAGATAGCAAGGTGGTCACTGGAGTGCTTGTCCACATCGTTGGCAAAAGGAATTATTATAAACATTAAACAGATAGAATTAATAAATGGTTCATAGTATTATGTTGAATAAATGAATGCGTGCGAATGTTCATGGTTTAAAAGTTATTCTGTATCTCGAGTTTTATTGTCTATTTTTACGAAAAAATTAGATGGAAGGTGGTCAAGGGAGTGCTCGTTAACATAATTAGCAAAAGGAATTGTTATAAACATTAAACAGCCAGAAATAATAAATTTATCTGTGAATTGTATTGAATAAATTAATGCGTGTAACTATTCATGGTTCACTAAAAAAATTAGGTGGTCAGATAGCCAAGGAATTGCTTGTGGACATCGCAGTAAAATGGAATTGTTATAAACATTAACCAGCTGGAAATAATAAATTTATCAATAATTTGCACGGCGATAGACATCGATCGATATTCGGTGGGGTGGGGAGCGTCACGTATCAGTGGGGTAGGGAACGTCGCTCGAGCTCAGTGTTGCCATAATGAGCTCCAAACGGAGCTCCCGTACTCCCCTGCATACCCCTTCCACTATTCCATTCCAGCACCGTGCGCAGGCGCATACTCCACGGTCCCCATCGCGCACGTGCAACGTGTCTCCCATTCGTCCCATTCATTCCCCGTCATCAAAGAAGGGGTACATCATTTCACCGTGACTCCCCACATATGGCATCACTGCTCGAGCTCGGCCAGAGCCATCCGTCAATCAGTCAGTCGGGCGGTTGGGGGGGGGGCGGCGTGAGCGGTCGGGCTCCGGGACCAGGAGGACCAGAAGGACCAGGGACTTTCCAGAGGTGGACCAGAGGTGGACAAGGGGTCATCTACAGCTACCCTGGCCTACCTTCAACAATCCTATTTTGAACTTCAACTGTTCATTCAACGAACACCGGTAAGTTTTATTACGAATATTCTTCAATGCTTCCTTTGTCTACCCTTGGCCCAGTTTCAACAAACCTGTCCTTCAACTGTTCATTCAACGAATACCATCAATTATTATGTCTAATATGCTAATTGAAATGAGACTTTCGCTATTGAGTCTTCTTTAAATTTATATTTCTTTATTAAAATTGGTATCCCTCTGATCGGAGGTCCCTCAGGGGCTCACTCACGGGCGGGGCTGTGAGTGAGTACTTGGTGTAGCGTCCCCGGGGCTACCCGAAGCACATATAGATTGCATTCGTGTGAGGAGTTAGCATAGCTCTCGTGAGTTGGTCGTATTCGCACTCTTGTGCAAAGTTAGGTGATTACTTGTGCTGGTCGTATTCGCACTCGTGTGCGGGTTTATAATTGCTCTCATGAGCTGGTTGTATTTGCACTCATGTGCATGGTTAGGATTGCACTTACGTGCGGGCTTACATTTGCTCTATTCGCACTCGTGTTATTTCTCAATTTCTAATTGTTGGCTTCGAAACTTTGACAAGACCCTCTTCTAACAATTATCACATCTTGTTTGAAATTGGTATTCCTCCGATTGGAGGTCCCCCAGGGGCTCACTCACGAATGAGTGTAGCGTCCCCGGGGCTACCCGAATCGCCTATAGGCCGCACTCGTGTGCGGGGTTAGTTGGGCTCTCGTGAGCTGGTGTTAGGTTGGCTCTTGTGAGCTGATTACTTCGACATGGTCACGTGCGACGAAATCATCGTGATTCAAAATCGGACTCCGTTGCTCGTACAAGATCAACATCGAAAAAAGATAATATAACTTTTCAAGAAAGTCGGCTACGCAATTCAAAATCACTTTAACCGTTCATTTCTGTTAAGAACAATGGACTTGAGGAAGTAAAAGGTTGCTGGAAGGATGTTCCACTTTGCAATGTACCTGCGTGATAGGCCACGAACTTTCAGCCCTTATCTCGAGCCGGACTGCTGTCGTACTACATTTAACGATTTGCAAATACCGTCCCAGCGCTTGCTCCACTCATTAAGTAGGAACTTTTTCCTCGTCTTGTTGTTCACGAGCAACCTAGACATTGTAGACATCTTTCAGAGGCTGATGAAATAAAGCTGAACGATTACATCTTCTCCAACACCTTCGATAATGTTTCACCGTATCGACCTTGCAAGCACTGCGCTCGAAACACGTGTATATGTGCCTGTTTCGAAAAGGTTGAAACTCTACTCGAAACAATTTACCGAAATTATTTCGGTCGGAACTATTGTTATTCTATATCTATTGGGTTGGCAAGAAAGTAATTTCGGAATTTTAAGGTGAATTGAAACCCAATTTTGTTATTCAATATGTAGCTGTCGCAGCTTTATGAAAATAGCCAATAACTTTATTAAGATACCAGAAAGATGGCAACAGATCATCGGAAAAAATGGAACATATTTGATCTATTAAAGTCGATTATGATCAAAGAAATTTTTATTTCACCGTAACATACCGAAATTACTTTCTTGCCAACCCAAACAAGGGAAGGACCCCAAGTGTCCGACTTCGTTTTTGATAATTTTTTGTGAGATAATGGTATATGGATCCCTAATTATGTATGCAAAATATTAGGTGTAGTTACTCAATAGTTTTAAAGATATAAACAATTAAAGTTTCATACCTGTGAACCACGTAACCTGCTTACACGGCTAATGGAAAAGTAATGAAACTTTAATTGTTTATATCTTTAAAACTATTGAGTAACTACACCTAATATTTTGCATACATAATTAGGGACCCATATACCACCATCTCACAAAAAATTATCAAAATCGAAGTTGGACACTTGGGGTCCATTCCTTATAAGTGATATATTTGTTGTTTCGAGATATTTCAAGGAAAAGGATCTTAACACTAAATAAATTACCTACAATGTTGGAATAACAAGCACTAAATTTTCACTTAGACCACTTTCATAATTATGGGCGTATATCTCGAAATCGAAGGAAAATATTGAGATCGACACACGCGAAAACCAGCGAATCCAAAATATTATTCCTACACAAAAACGGAAACGGCAATGGACATATCGTTTTTCTAATCTAAGACATTTGTCGTCTATAATCGTATACCCTTTCAATATCTTGATTAAACAGTTGATAAAAGCGTTTCACAAGTGGCTGTAATTAAAAGATTGTATTATCGAATTTCGATTGATCGCCTCGCACCTATTATAAATTTAAAATTATCCCGCAATGTCACCCATTAAAAAGTTCATACATATACATATACTTGTTATCGGACAAACTGCTTCCTCTTTCTAAAAAAATCCGATACACGTTCACCGGGTGTACTGCGTCTTATCTTTGCAATCAAAGCTACCGACCTTTCGAAAAACGAAAGCACCACTCTTTGTAATCGGTGCTCGTTCCACGTCATTGATAAAAATCCTACATTTTGTTTACCCTTATCGGAGCAACGCATGCTTTGGACGCGTATATAAATTGATCCACACGATTGTCAACCACAGTATTGCGAATCTTGTCAAGATGTACGCTCCAACCATACTAGTGCTCTGCCTGGCGGCCGCAGCGTATGGTAAGTGAAAAAGAATTTCAAATTCAATGCGAAATTGTCGTTTCCAAATAATTCGTGTCGACTGGAAATAAATCAAATTACTTGCATGGAATCAACCAAGTCTGACAATGAGTAGAACGAATTGAAATCAGAGAAAATACTTTTGTAGCTATGTTATACATTTTTTGAACAAGTAGCTTTGATGATGGAATACCTGATAATTATATCTGTACCTTCGATCGTGGCTAGCTTCTTTGCTTTGGCATTTTCACGGATTTTCGTAGCAATAATTTCGGGACTGTGAAGATTGAATTTGAAAATGAAAAGAATGTGCTTCCGGAGAGTATAACTTGATTTCGATGGTTTAGCCTTCCCCGAGGGCCATATTGTGGGTGGTCACGACGCACCACCTGGCAAGTACAAGTACCAAGTGTCTCTTAAGAACAACGGCAGACACTTCTGTGGTGGATCAATCATCAACGCTCGCTACATCCTCACCGCGGCTCACTGCGTCGTTGGGTTAGTTCTTTTAATTCGTTACATTCAATATAGAAAATTTATAGAATTGGATCTGCGGAACGAAGAATGAATGACATATATCACTTGTCAACGGATCTTTATGAAAAATAAAAACTTTCCACCGGAATGTTAACGAACTGGAGTGACACGCAAATTTAGTTCCTTTCTCAGTATGTTTAACAGGTTCAAAATAGTATAACAGCATTTTTAAATTCTACTAATATTCTACTAAATTCTATTAAATTCATAAAATCAAAAAGGATCATTATTTGATAACAATTGCCCCGGTTACCAGAAATTCTACATAGAGATATTTCTCCACAGAATCAAGGACGTGAAACCGATAACTGTCCAAGCTGGAACCAACCAATTGAGCGCACGAGGAACGGTTTACGGAGTAGAAAAGATCACAGCCCACCCCAACTACAACTCTCTCCTTATCATCAACGATGTCGCCGTGATTCGTGTTAACCAAAATATCGCTTTCAATAATCTGGTTCAACCGATCAATCTAGCTTCTTCCAATGTTGCTGAGGGATCCCCAGTTGTCTTGTCTGGATGGGGAACCACCAAGGTTAGTCACAATCCCCCAATCAGCCTAAAGTAATCACAGTAACTAAACATACTCATTTATTCAAAGACAGTTGCTCACCGTTTATATTCCTTACAGGCAGGAGGACAGGTACCTGACAAACTCCAGGAAATCAACTTGAAAGTCTACTCGCAAAAGCAGTGCAAGAGGACCCACTTAACCTTGAAAGAAAGCCACATCTGCAGCTTCACCAAATCCGGAGAGGGAGCTTGTAACGTGAGTCTCCCATTTCAAAAATTACTAAAACAATGCATTCTCGTTTTCATCTTCTCGTTTTTCGGATTAAAACGTCGTAAAACAAAATATAATTGCGATCATAATTACTTGCGCGACACGCGATTCAAGTTTCGGACTTCACATTTACGGTAGAGGTGCCCGAATTCTTAACATCGCTTGTTACCCAAGTAATTATGATCGCAATAACTTTTTTAATAGTGGACCATACGATTTGAACTTTTTTGAGAAGTGAGAGTTAAAGAGATACCTAACGAATAAAATATGAACGCTTTTCTAATTGAATTTCTTTTTCTCGTTTTAGGGTGACTCCGGCGGTCCTCTTGTCCACCAGGGAACCCAAGTTGGTATCGTTTCCTACGGTCGTCCCTGCGGTATTGGATACCCTGATGTCTACACCAGAGTATCTTCCTTCCTTCCTTGGATCAAGGCTCAATTGAAATAAACCACGAACACCGAATGCTGATTGAATTAACTAGCTTTATATCTATCATGTAATTAAAATAAACATCATTTGCTTCTGACAACTAAACTCGTCTTCTAAATGTTCTCACTGAAGCCTCCCCGCTTTTGAATAATACCGAACTTTGTGTAATAATTAAATATTTATATTACATTAAATACATATCATATATTTAACTCGATAAATTCAAGAATCTCGAGATTTTCAGGTATCCGTCTCAATCCCGAAAAAATTTCGTGTTCCCGACCCGATATTTCGGGTTCTCGCAGTCCCAAGTAAATAGCAAACTTTAAATTTAAATGTTTCGCGATAGTATTCGTAATGGTATTTTTCAAATTTATAGATTTAACAACTTTAAATTGGACACAGAACCTGACGCTGCCGATACAATTGCGGATTATTACAAAAAGATATTCATAGGGAATTATTGAATAAAATTCCTTATTAAAATATACTCTCTGATTCAAGTATGTATAAAATAGCTGTCTAGTAATAAGATATCGTAGATGACATCTGCTGTGAAGATAGAGAACCATGTTTAAAGGGCCAGCACCGACGAACTTCCAGCACCACCGACGAGATCTCGTCGGTGCAGAAGGCCACTAAGGAGATTCTCGTCGTGTCGGTAAGAAGGCAAATCGTAACGGAACCATATTGATAATCATGAATTGTTACATTCTGTACCGAGCAGATATTTCAGACGATGTTGGTTTCAATATTAAAAGCAAATCTCCGCTGATCGTTGGGGCGACGAGGCCTGCCCATGTAGACAACTCACTACTTCAACTATTATTACTAGTACCACTTCTACAGACGAGTACAGTGACAAGGTAGAAATGAATGAAATGACTTCGCATCCGAAAATGCGAGGCCATTGTAGTTGCCCTCTTGAGCGACAGTTTGTCGGGGCCACTTCGGCATATAGCCTCTTCTTTTCTTCGGCGGTCCGCCAAACATCTGAAACCCTAAACGTGCTCGCAGCGGAAACGATCGAGGACTTCCAAAACGAATCACAAGTTTCGAGAGGAGCCGATCGTTCCGCTGATGCGATCGAGCAGGTGCGCAACGTTTCGAAACCCTAATTCGCGCGCGTTCGCGTCCGCGTCCGCGAAAAGCTATACAAGCAGGAAGAATCGAGCACGAAGCGAGAGGAAACTCATGTCGGGCGAAGATATTTTGCTTTCTGGTTCGAAGAAAACGTCGACGATGCAAACATCACAGGGGGGTTTCTCAAGATAAAACTCTGCTCTTTCGCGTGGTATAGTTCAATTTTTCGCTGGACCCTTATTTTTTGAGATAAATTCGAAAATATCCGCAAAAATTGGTGCAAAAGTGGTGCATCTCCGTCTTTAATCATTGTTTAAACATGTTTAAACAATCATAATGTATTAATATTGGATATCACTGTATTCGGGAAAGTCTACAGAATCTTTTGCTGTAAAGAACAATTCAATATCTTTTATAATAACATCGCAATATTTGTTTAAAGTTGAAAAATATATCTTTTTTTTTAAACTCCATTTTCTCAAAAACTGGACGTATAGGAAAAAAATTAAAACCAGATTTGGAATCAGCGCGGAAAACTCTATAAGAATCGCATAGTGGGAATCGAAATACTTTTAAAAAGTTGAAATTTGTTGGACAGTGTTATCGAAAGCAACGTGAAGTATCGATCTGGGCAATGAATATGGTCCTTCGATCGATGGATTTTTTTCCCGCGGAATCTATAACAGAAAGAGCAAATTCATTAATTGTAATTGACAAACAGTCAGAAACTAAATCAGAATTAATAATAAATAAACTATTCAATTTGAAGATAAAACCAAAATTAACTTTGGTATCTATTTCTATCGCACGACACGAATTCAAATGCAATTGATTGTCACGATACAAGATTAAATTATCGTGAGAAGGTAACACGATTCGAGTATAAATTTAAATGAATAAAAAGTAAATAACTAGCTTGAATACATAATTAATTATTAAAAAATGAAGGTAAATAATCTTGATTTCCATCGAATGATGAAACACGGAAACAGTAATCACCATGTAACTGTCCCTGTTTAAATTATTTCTAGCTCGTTAAGATTTATATAAAGCAATAATATAAATGTCCATAATACTTGTTTAGGACGTATTGATAATACAGTTTAGGTAAATTAAATAATATCATTTTTATTTTTATTGTCATTAAAAATGCCTTGTTTATTTTGCGAAATTTACATTGTATCCTACGTTTTATATACACATACATATACACAGCCAATGTTACGTAGTTATTAGTTTGAAACAATCGTATTATTGTACGCTATAAATACGCTATAAATAGTGTTTAGTAAATTTTCAAATTTGCTACAATTGCTTATTTGTTTTATATCACAATCTTCTTCGTCCGATCTATCTCTGCAGTCATAGTGTACATTACAGCGAGACGCTTCGCTAATACATTCTCCGCTTTTACATCGAAATTGTCCGTCTCCAACGCATTTTGATAAATGAAATTCTTCGCACACGTCTGATTCATCATCGCCATTCGGACAATCCCGGACGCCATTGCATCTAAAATAGTTATACAGACACAAACGTTATTTTAATTTATCGAACGCAGTAAAACTGTCCGGGTAATATGTCCGGAAGCACATTAAACAATAAAACGTTCTTTTTGTTGTGAACATCATGAACGTCATCAATACCTTTGTTGCAATTTTATGCATACATCGTGTTGTCTGCATTTCATTTCACCATCGTAACATAAGGTTTGAGGACTGCACGTTCGATTATCTTCCAGTAGCTCCATGTCCGGCGGGCACGCACAGATCTGTAAATTTGCAAAGATTCAGCAAACAAGTAATGAAATAAAATTCAACGAAGTTGTATTAACCCTTTGCAGTCGGAATTATTTTCTTCGAAATTATTTTACGGATATGAAATTGATGTAACACTTCATACAATACTTGAACGTTTTGTAATTGATTAGATGCCAACATATTTAATAATCAAAACAATTTTCATAACAATTCGAGTGCTAAGGGTTAACATAGTTCTATTCAACAGTGCTATACATTCTTACATGCGAATGAAGATTAGAGACTAAGCACACGTGCGAACAGTTGCCATTGTTTCTGCGACATTCGTGATCATTTACATATTCCGTGGGCAAATTTACTAACTGGGGCCATTCCAAATCTTTCGTCACGTCTGAAAAAATAGGAGAACGATATTTCATATTACCGACAATCATTTCAATCTTTTCTGTGCTCTCCTTCGTTGTATTCAACTCACGTAACGTGATACTCTTCTGATGCTGTTCCGTGTCGATCTTCCTAGTCCAGAACAATTGATTTGACTTGTATTGCAACCAGAATACATAATTACCAAGAACGGTCAGGCTCACAGGCTCTGATAACCCAGTGCGGAAAATGTGTGTCTCGAAACCTTAAAACAAAGAGTCCAATGCTTGCGTGAATTGTTTCGAATTATTCTTCGAACGTGGAATGTTTACTAACCCTTGATCGTCGTGCTACCGATACGACCTGTGCCCTGATCAGTCCAAAACAAACGTTTTAAATCCCTATCGTAACACAATGCTACGGTCGGTCCGAGCAAAGGCGTTTTGGTTCCTACGATCGGAGTTCTGGGACCAATCCCATGCATCTTCATTAAATCTATGCGATATCTTCTCTCCTCGCGGAAAACAACGAACATTATCCTGTAATTTGCGTACCACGATTAAGAAAACCGAGAGACTTTTACATTCAAACTTAAATTAATCTTTTTAATTCTGAAATTAAATGATTACCCTTCTTCTGGCACGAGAGCAATGGCGTGAGGCTCTTCTACGAAATAGAGAACTGTTTTCGTGTTGGTATTTAAATTGTAAACTTCGATAGTCCTGTGGTTTACATCCGATAAATAAATATTATTTCCAATGTAGTCGAAATCCATTCCGCCTAACACTTTATTCTCGGTGGATATTATAGGTACCAGTGTCCCATCACCTACGTTCATCTCAAAAATAGTGTCCGTTAATTGATCACTGACGAGCAGACCATCTATAAAAATTTTTCATTGAACGAATTAAGATTTTTCTTCTTCTTCTGAATGCAACAATTATTTGTTAGTCATGCTTACCAGTAAGAGAATTATATGTAATCATAGCAACATCTTTTGACGTGAAAATTGATGTCATTTCAGGTTTTCCTAATAACTCGTGATAATAGTCTATGAACGTATTTCCCGTTGAGATGATGAGGCGCTTCCTCTCGTCGATCGCTAAAATTTTCGTTTCTTTTAAAATGTTTTATTCTAAAGAAATTGTAGAAAAGTTGCAATAATTTATACGTACTACGACACGTATGCTGATTTGAATCTAGTTTCTTGTTGAGCGTGCAAGCACACGTATACTCGTTCTCTGAGTTCAGTAAACACAATTCTGAACAAGGATTTGGATCACACGGATTCGAAATCTGTTACAGAAATATATATGATATAATAAAGTTATGAGAATAAGAGTATTCGGTCGTAAACCCTGTTGTACTAGCACAGGAAAACATAGAAATCACCTTAGGTTTTAAAACAGAATGATATATATCAATTCCAGAAATAGTACTGTTTGCTTCAGCTACAATTTTACAATCTTTGCCAGTGTATTTATCACATGATTGTATAGTTTTAGATGCTTTGTCGCTCCAATAGAGCTTATCTTCAAAAACTGCTAATGAGGAAGGCGATTTCGATATACCTTCTAGTATAGTCTGAAAAGATATGAATTATGTATAATACTCAATCATCAACATTACATTGTTTAATATTACAGAGGACTTTGTACCCTGCGATCAGAACCATCCAGATGAATTGATTCAATCGATTTCAGTTTACTATCTATCCAGTATAACCTGTTATTTGCATCGTCAATAGTCAAACTATGTGGACACTCTAAATTTTCCGAGACTATTACACTTCTGTTGTTTCCATCCATGCCTGCTGCTAATATACTTGAGTTTATGCTCCATTCCGTCCAATACATCATACTACAACAGAGAATTATAAAATTTATGTTATTCACATTCTATAACATGTTCCTTTTCTATTGAGAAACGATTCTATTCTTTCTTAAACTTACTTTTAATTGATAAGAGAGGTTACAATATATCGTATTCAATATACTCACCCATTTGATGGCGATAGAGCTAATCCTCTTGGTTTATCATTCGTATTTTCAACTACAACAGTACAATAAGTACCATTGTTGCTGCAAACTCCGATATGCATATAATGGCTATCAGTGAAATATACGTTCTGTGTTACCCAATCAATGGCAATAGCTTCGGGACTATTTAAACCTTGAAAACATTAAACATAAATGAAATCTTCACTCGATATCAGTATATCTATATTCATTGACTCAGTATCCCATTCTATATATTAATTACCAGATGTTACAATCACTTCCTGTTCAAATTCATCTTCTGAACTCCTAATAATTGCTTCTTCTCCATTTCGAATGTCAGACCAGTATATGAAGTTAGCGTCAAAGGAAACTGCAGCAGCATTTTGCAGATTCTGTTTTAATATATAGCGTACATTAGAATCAAGGTACAAACCATGGATTTCTGACTCCACTGAAAATACCATTAAAGGTTCACCACCTATATAAAATAAACCATAATTAATTACTTCGAGGCTTTATATACATAATATAATATAACATAATTTCTATACCTTCAGCTTTACAGCTTTTGTTATTGTTACTCAAAGTATAATTATCTTGGCAAGAACAAAAGTAGGATCCAGGAGTGTTAGTACATTGTTGATCACACGTACCATAATTTTCACATTCATTTATATCTAGAAAATAATATATATGTATATTTTAGAACATAAATTGTTTGTATAATTAACACATATTCTCTTTATAAACTCTTTATAAATCAATAATTATATTTACCTGTACATGTTCGATTGTCGGATAATTTGAATCCTGACCTACATGAACATTGACCACCTTGAGGTGTCCTTCTACAGTGGTGTTCACATTCCACCGTTTGTTCGCAAAATGAATCGGCTAGAAATTAACCTCAATTATTCTTAAAGCATATTCAACTCATTAAAATAAGTGTTAAGTAACTATAAAAATATGCTTTTAGTCCCTTACTCAATAACGTTCGATATTATGCTAACCTGTTCTACAGCCATCAATACTTTCATCAGAGCCATCACCGCAATCATCCACTCCATTGCAAGTTGCATTTAAAGGTATACATCTCTCATTTTTACACAGGTATCGGTCGAATTCGTTGTTACATTCATCGATTGATGTCGGTTTATGTCCTGCGAAAGATAAATTGAACCACGTATCATATTAGAGTCAATTCGTGATTGTAAATTTAGATTACGTGTCTTAACCTTAACCCTCGTGCATCCCTCGTGTCAATTTAACACAGTTTTCCCGAAATAAGTTATACTATCATATACTATTCTGTTGTTTGCAGATAAATTTGTCCGAAACTTCGTGACTTTTATTTGTTTAATGCGAAACACATAACCGGAAATGTTAACTCATCAATTTGAATAAAAGAACATCGAAAAATAACTGTTTACCTTGTTATTTCATCGATCTTTTATCAGTAAATAGACAGCGGATCTCTTATGCAAAATAAAAATTTTCTACCCGAATCGCAACAATTCAACTGAAGTGAAATGAGAGTTTATTTTCGTTCCTAATACATATATGTTTAATAGATAAAAAATAATGTAACAGTACTTTAAAATTCTCCTAATGTTTTTACTGTCATTTTTATCATAAATTCATCAAATCCGCTGTCTACATATTTATATATATGACAAACTAAAATTGTGGACAATTCCATTTTCTTAACATTCCTGTTCAAAATTCTAAAACCAAATAAACATTAAATGTACAGTACTAATATGAAATTTATACCGCAATTTTCTTCATCGCTAGTATCAGCAGGACAATCTGGGAAACCGTCACAGACCCATTCGTTTCTTATGCAATACCCATCGTTACATCGGAAGGTATCGCACTTTACCTGCTTCGATTAACAAGTCAGAAATGAGAAAATTTATTTTATGATCAATGAAAATTATTGGATTATAATTATCGTAGTCTTTTAATGTCTAATCATTAAACGATTGAACTGTTTATAATAATTATAATATAGGAAGTATCTCGATTTTTACATCCGCAGTGTATACATATAGAAAATGTTAGTTATTCGTAAGAAGTAAAACATTATGTGGATATAGAATTTATTTGACCTCAATTTTGAAAAATAGCGCGAAGTTCTCCAAATTTTGCAGTTCGGTAGCGTTTTAAAAATATTTTAATGTTAATTCCAATAATGTATGACGAAATACACTTACCATTCGATAAATGCAATTTTCTTCATCGGCTCCGTCATAGCACTCGATTTCTCCGTCGCACACAAATGCGGATGAAATACATCTCGTGTTATTATCGCACGGGAAATATTCTGGTTGATTACACTGGATAACTTGAAATTCCGAAATAAAAATTAATTAGAATGACAATGATGGCAGTAGTAAACTACTATCAATTACGTGGAATGTAGTCAAATTACCTGAAGAATCGATGTGATTATACATAATGTTTAAAACAAGAAGGGCGAATAAATTGCGGCACATAATCTGTAACAAACCGGTTTCGTTAAAGCATATTTGTTATTTTGTATATGTTATATTGCCAAATTAGAATCGTTCGTCTTTATTTATTTGGAGAATGCAGAATATGTATAATTAATCGCCGCGCTGAATCGATCGTTTTAGAATTTAGCAAAATATATATTGGTACATTTATATTTGGAAAATAGACAATACATCCATGATAAGAATTTAATGGCAATTATAGTATGTGATAATACGAACAATATATAAATTAAACTGAAAATAAATTTTAGAGTATATTTGAGGACTACGTTTCCTATTAATCATATTTTTCCAAATTGAAGTTTGAAATATTATGTTTCGTAAACGTATTAATTTATTATACTTACGAGGATATATTTTACACCATGCGACACTAGAATTAAGAATTAATATATCTGTGTTTGATATATTTCGGATGTTGGAGTTGTAGTTGTTCGATCCGTGATACCACTATGACTGTTTCCGAGATACTAAAGGTTGATACAGGGAGCACAGCCAAATTATAGAAGAGACTGTTTCCCTTAATGTACAGAGATCAGACACGACACTTTACCTGGCAACATGATACTAATACTTACTACATACATAGACTCTATCATTCACATATACATATATGTACATATAGCATGTATTAGTTGTAGCAAATAAACTCGGCGTATATACACTTAAGTAATTAATGAATATTTGCATTGCTTACCAAATCAACATGTACATAAATATATAAGATTTCTTAAGAAAAATTATTATAATTATACTTTAAACGAATGTGTATCTGTTGTATGCTAGATTTAGAGTGCAATCAATTGTATTAATCATCATCCCTGTGCAACAATTAAACGAAACGATTATGCCACACTATATATAGTACGTAATTACGAAAACGATTAATAAAATTTTATCTAGAATTATATTTGTTAGATCTCTAAAGATTTTATACACACAATATTCTTCTTCTTTTACAATTTATAAGGATTATAAAATGAAGGAATGAGATTAATTGTGATTTTAAAATGTAATGTATAAATTGAAGTTCATTTGTTAATTATCGTTATTTCGGTCAATAACAGCAGCTTGAAGATACATCGCGTACGAGCTATATCATAAGAAATGTATACAAACGATGTATAAATATCATCTTCTATGTAGTATGTTGAATTCAAATTCGTTCGGCTAGTAAGAATATGAGAATTATGTGTATTATAATGACACAATTATTTAATTATCATTAAATTTCGAGATAATAAGTAATTTTAAAAAATTCCAATGTGTCCCCCCAAATAAAATTCAATATACACGGTTTGAGATACAGATGATGGTCACATGAATATTTGCTAGATCGGACGTTTCTTAAGAATTTTGTTCGTTTATGTTGATAAATTACAGATACATTGATTGGAGTAAAACTATTTTACAAAATACAAGTTTATTGTTTAAACCGATTGAAATAATACACGATAATTGAACAAACTGGTGCAGAGAGCTGCAGGTGAAATTTTAAACATTAACATGAATGAAACCCACGCTAAATGAATATACATTTCCTGAAAATACATTATTCGGACAAGCCTTGGGCGATTTTTGACGGTCTACATTACTGGCCGAAGGTTGAAACAAATGCCTGTTGATTGCGTGTGACAGTGGTTTACAGTTTACACCATCGCTTTTGTAACGAACAAGCACTTAATTCTTTTTCGTTGTTTCTACCAAGTTCTGTGTGTTATTTGCCTGTATAAAAACATGCCTCGTTGCTTGATCAAATCGATGAGAAGATACAGGAAAGTCGACAACTCGTCAGAAGGTAAGGTGTCCAAAAAATTGATTTTATAGTTGTTCTCGAACGTAAAGTACAGTGTGCGAAAGTAATGGCAGTGAAAAATCGTGGCATGGTTAGGGAAAAAATAAGTATCCTACGTTAACAACTCCACCTCGTTATTGTTGCACACGTAAATCCTATTCAAGGTTAAATACTGAAATTCCTCTTCTGGCAAGCGTTTAAGAACGATCAAGAACATTATATCTCTTACATTAAATGCTATGGGCGAGAGGAGAAAAAAAATATTTGTACATATTCTATATACAGAGACTGAAATTCCATGGATTCCGCCGTCGTCGATCGATACCAAACGAAAACACCAGGCCAAAGACAATCCATCGAAATGTAATAATATTTGGACATCCTCGAGCCTGCCGATCGTAACGCGATACAGCTTTAAGAGAGAGAACAATGTGGCATGGAACAAAGAATCGTCCAGTAGCGTCGACTTAAGGAGTTTGAATTTTACGGAGATTGAGAAGTCGTTACAGTCAACATCGGCGACTGTTTCGTTTAACGGGGATCAGAGGATCCTAAATAGGATCGGCGACGAAAAACTAGAAAAAGTGCAAATATCGTTGTCCTCGGCCGCGAAAAAGTTAGAGTATCCGATAAGCGTGTCCGAAAATAAAATCAAGGTAGCAAGGAGTTTGAATGAGACGTTTCACACAGTTGAAGGTCAGACCGAGCCAAAAGCGTTGTATTTGACACCGAACAAGAAACCGATCGATCTTTCTCAGAATCAGTGCTTCAGCAATAACGTGAAAGCCGCCGGTGTTGAGAACGCTCAGCATTGGAAACGAAATAAAACCATGCACTATTGCCCATTTTGCCGGAAAAGCTTCGATCGTCCATGGGTCCTCAAGGGTCATCTACGACTCCACACTGGCGAAAGACCCTTCGAGTGCCCAATGTGCCATAAATCGTTTGCTGATCGGTACATATCCCCCTTTTTAATTAATCCTTTCTTTACCCACTACCATGCTCCTCCCTTTGCAATCGTTTTCGTCGCGAGAAATTTGGAGAAATTCGTAAATTTATTCAGAATAAAATCATATATAGTTTACAATAAGTTGTATAAAATTCTTCAAAGTATAACAACTAATTCAATCCAACAAACATAAAATCAAAGAGAAATAGTTTATAATTATCATTGCTCAATTTGATCAATTATCAGTAATTGATTGAATGTTTAAAGAAGTTGTGAATTTATAGTAAATAGAAAATTAATTGTGATTCGATTAATACAGAAGTTTAATTGCTTTATATATCTTTTACAAAATAATATATTTCTGCCAAACACACGAAAATATTTAATTCTGTTCAACCGAAACACTGAAACCTATCGTATGTTTTGTAGATCGAATTTGCGTGCACATCAAAGGACACGAAATCATCATCAATGGCAATGGCGATGCGGAGAGTGTTTTAAAGCATTCTCGCAAAGACGATATCTAGAAAGACATTGTCCCGAAGCGTGTAGGAAGTATAGAATATCTCAAAGGAGAGAGCAAAGCTGTACCTAAAATATGAATTTTATTTCTCTACTATATACAGATTTTATATAGAGATGTTCCGCGTATAGGAGAGTGTAATATGTAATATATTTATTGATCCATATTATAATATTTGAATACATATTGTTACTATGTTATTGTTCGAATAAAATTCTCTGCTATATTGTCTAATAAAATCTTACATACATATATATATATATATATACATACATATATATATGAAAAATTCTTTTTATATTCGTAATTAATTTATACAAGATTACCAATTATCAAAAACTATAGCAGAGAAAATGATTAAATTGCCGAAAATAAAGTACAATAGCTCGATTTAATTAGTTGTAAAATGGAATTTTTACTATTCTTTCTACAATCCCGATCAATTGCAATTTTTGAAAAAATTTCTTTTCACATCCTGTAGTAAACTAATGGCTCCAGCTTCCCAAAAAAGTTCAAATCGTATATAGTACGATATTTAAAAGTACGAGCCACGTGTTCGTATAGCATGACGTGTGCTCAACAAATAAAATTGTAAGACAAATATATAAATTACTTAATCGCTTTTGTAGTTGTCACTTTATTCTTGTATCACATTCAAGTACGAATAATTTCAATTTGAAATATCATTGTAACGGTCAGAGTGAATAACCAGAATAACTTTGATTTGGACAATATGGAGGAAGGAGAGTTTTGGAAACGCGTCTTAAGGCTGTGCCACGTAATTGGTCGTTACTATCCACAGAGTGCGCGCGACGATGTAACGGTTTCTGGTCTGAGTGTTTTTATTCTTTCATGGCGCATGTCGTGTACGTTCAACGAAGAATAATTATCGCTCGCATTTGACGCAGTGCGTTAATCGCATATTACAAACGGAAAAGAACGTTATATAGTGCCGCGTGTTACGCGACACACTTTCCAAGCTGGTAATCCGTGTTAGTGCTTCGTTAAAGAAATACGGCGGTTAAGCACTGCAACAGAAAACTTGACATTGGGACGGCCATTTTGGCGTGTTGTTTCCTAATCGAGTGCTCGGCTCAGCATCGATATCCATCCATTTCAAGGTAAGTAGCTTCGTAGTTGTGGATACCTCGCGAAACGAGTGATTACGCGTTTATAATATTTCTCGTTGTTCGTTCTCCGTCGTGTATTCCTTCGGAAACATTCATTCCGTTCTACAAGAATCGCGAATTCACTTCGTGCAAACCGTCCGCGAGTTAAAGTAAAAAACTGTGCCATTCTGTTTTTCATCTTGTGTAAGTATGTCTGGTAGCAAAGCTGCGAACGCTCTTCGAAATTGATCACGGAACGTTCATCCTATTTTCAAATTACATCGCATAATTGCCAACGCAATTAAAATATCCGAAATTAAAATATTCCGCGTTTTACTATATATACATGTACAAATTGGAGATCTCGCGAATTTTACCAGATAGCTGTACATTTTTTTTCGAGCCTGAATGAAAACGTGTTTAAGCCTTGTTCACGATTCTTGTTTATTCGACGAATAATCAGGTGTTGCTGTTTCAAATTTCGACAAAGAAATTACGTAAAGATTACGAAATATATTATAACTGTTACACTATGGGGTAATTGTTTTATCGATCGGGATACTGTGTATTGTTTAAACAAACGTTATTGCGACAGTTGGATCTCATTATAAATTTCAATCGTACGCATTGTAGACAATAATGTATTATACCATGTGCTTCGCAGTAATACACGTATTATACATATGGTCGTTGGATTTGTAGAGGTTTTTCGTAATTCAAATTTTGTTATGAGCCACTTCTGTAACGAATAATAATAAGAATTCCTGTACCCCCATTTAAGGTATAACACATAAAAACTAGTACTGTTCCAATGAGAGAACATATAATGTTTACATCCTCTTGTGGTCTTTCCAGTAGGTCACTCGCGTTTGCTGCTTGCCTTTTGTCTTATTGGTAGATAAGCTGTGTAACTCTCTCTCTTGTACGTGATACTTGTAAATTTAAATTTCTAATCTATTTAATTTGTTCGGTATATATTATAGAATTGTTCTGAATATTGTTTTTATAATTTTAGATTTGTTTCAAATATAAGAACGGTGTGATATAAAATTATTGTGCCATGCGGGAAATATCCGAATTTGTGAAATATTACGATAGCTACCGCGAAGATTTAATACATTCTATATTCGTTTATTTCTAGGAAATAAAGATATTTCATCACTTTCAAAATGATGACAGAAGCACATATAAATTCCAATCATGTCTTAAATTCTGGTTTGACACCCAAATCGGATATAGACAAAATGGACGATGTAGGTTGGAAAGCCAAATTAAAAATTCCACCAAAGGACAAACGAATTAAAACTAGTGTAAGTTGAATGTTTAATTATTCTTCGAACTATTTTTCTCATTGAATGCACGTTTATTTAAGGTTTTTAAGAAAAATTTGTTAGATATATATTTAATATCTTCTTTCAATATTTGTTTAACCCTTTGCACTCGGAGTTATTTTTATTCGGAAATTAAACTTTTCTTCCTATAGATAGAATATTTATATACCCTATGGTTTTTGAAATTTTATGGATACGAAATTGTTATAATACCTAGATGTTTAGTAATTGATTAGATACCGACATATTTAATAATGTAAACAATATTTTGAATAATGCTCAATTCACTTGAATTTTTCAATTCGTAAAATTTAGAGGGGATAATACAATGATAAGGAATCGTACTGAAGTTACATTAGCACATTTCAATGAAACTCCGAAAGGAAATGGTTCTTATAAAAATATCAAACACATGTACTTTCTATTGTTTCATTGTTTATATATTGAAGGGGCTAAATCACTCTCTAAAATGTGGGTTCAACTATATTTATGTTTAATAGCAAAGTTGTAAATTCTTCAGTATCAGGTCTAGCTGAAAAATCAATTTAGTACGTCTTTCTTCGTTTAAACATAACATTCGTAAAAATAGCACATTTTTTGTTAGTTTGTCAGTTTGTGAAGCTGAATTTTTCCATAAGAAATACACAACTTTCAAATGCGTTGAATCCAAATTTTGGGGACTGCGCTTTTCATCCTTCTAAGATAAACAATGGCCAATAAAAAATATCAAGAGAATCAATTATAAAAATATGATAATTTATAGGATGTTACTGATACTCGTGGCAATGAATTTGAGGAGTTTTGCCTGAAGCGAGAATTATTGATGGGCATCTTCGAGAAAGGTTGGGAAAAGCCTTCTCCCATTCAAGAAGCCAGTATTCCCATTGCATTGTCCGGTAAGGATATTTTGGCTCGTGCGAAGAATGGGACTGGTAAAACTGGGGCCTACTCGATTCCAGTGCTAGAACAGGTATATTGTTTACAAGTTCCATCAGTCATTTTTACTTATTTTTTCTATTTGAATCTTGTATTAATATTCTTTGAAAACTATGATTTCAGGTGGATCCACGAAAAGATGTGATCCAAGCACTGGTAATTGTACCCACTAGAGAGTTAGCTCTTCAGACATCACAAATCTGCATTGAACTGGCAAAACACATGGATATAAAAGTAATGGTAACTACCGGAGGAACAATCTTGAGAGATGACATTATGAGGATTTATCAGAAAGGTTTGTATCAGTTTCTCATGATTAATGTAATTTCTAATTGTAAAAATATTGTCTTTATTCTTGATTCTTATCGTTCTTATCTTAAATGTTTATCTCTCATTGTTCTTGCATCTGAGGTATAATTATTTGTGTATTTATCTTCAGTGCAAGTAATAATTGCCACGCCGGGAAGAATTCTTGATCTTATGGACAAGAATGTTGCACACATGGATCATTGTAAAATTCTAGTTTTGGATGAAGCGGATAAGCTTCTATCGCAAGATTTTAAAGGAATGCTGGATCATGTGATTTCTAGGTAAATTACAGCTGCGTTATAGTTTGTGTAAATTGATTTAGATCTACGCATACATTTGTCGTACAGGGAAAATGTTTTTTGTCTGCGTGCACTTTCATAAAACATCCGAGTACAATCTCGTTTTTGTTTTTGATATTCAGATTACCACACGAACGTCAGATATTGCTGTACTCAGCCACATTTCCCTTAACGGTGAAACAATTCATGGAGAAACACTTGAGAGATCCATATGAGATTAATTTAATGGAGGAACTTACATTAAAAGGTGTAACACAGTATTACGCCTTTGTACAAGAACGACAAAAAGTTCATTGCCTTAATACGCTGTTTTCCAAGGTAAGATTGTTTTTCTACGTGTAAAGCATCTTGTAAATCTGTAGAATCTTTCTTTTTCATACTGTTGTACTCATACGGTTGTATAACGTGATTTCTTTTTGTTTGTTCAAGTTGCAAATAACACAAAGTATAATATTCTGCAATTCGACGCAACGCGTTGAATTACTGGCGAAAAAGATAACAGATCTCGGTTACTGCTGTTATTACATACACGCGAAAATGGCGCAGGCACACCGAAATCGCGTGTTTCATGATTTCCGAGCTGGGTTGTGCAGAAACTTGGTAAGCGATAATACTAAAGCATTCATTCAACTTTTCAATACATGCCATTTTATTCTATTGCTTTCAATTTTCCTGGAGATAATTCGTGGCCGCTTGTGTTTCATCTTCATAAACTAATAATTATCACCATTATTATAATGGATACTATAAATTATTAAATCATTACTATTTTACAAGTTTTTATGATGAACATTATTCATACGAATATCAATTACATGCTTATTATAGAAGATAGTGCAAATTTTTGAAAGCTTTAAAATGTTGCAACGCGTATATAAAAACGTTTTTTTACATGTAGGGAAATATAAAAAAAAATTCGTGAATATCAGCTTATTGAATACATTTGTGGTGAAACTTCATTTTAGATTATGTTCCTCAAGTTATATTTTACAATCTTATGCATAGTGCGGATTGAGGATCTTTAATTTAATTTTTTTTTTAATGATTTCAACCAGCTTAAACTAATACATTGATAAATTTTTCAATTCTCTTAATTTGTTCACTGGATTAAATTGCACTTACTCATTTTCGTCATGAATGCATAAAATCCGCAGTCTAATAATGTGGTAACAATATGCGTTTGTAAGTAAATGTAACATTTTGTTGCAAAGAGAGAGAGCTTCAGAAAATATTTTTGTGTACCTCCAGTTTTAAAGATCAATCTCATCAAAGTTTGGTATCACTTTAAATGAATTTTGATTAATATTTATATTATTTATATTTAAATATTTATTAATATTTTTTCATCAATATTATCTTGAACATGTGTGTAAGTTTGATGTAATATGTGTGAGATTGATGGTAATCACATGTAGCGCACCCCTACCCTTTTCATATAATCAAAGATTAACAAATAAACACAGAAAAACTAATTAAATTATGAAAGGAAACAAATGAATGTATTCTAACGGAACAGTCTCAATTGAAGATTGAATTACTGTAAACGTGAGAAATATAAATATGTAGTGATAGAAAGTAGTATGTAACAGGAAAAACAAATATAAAAATAGCGGAAGGTACTACGCACGAGAAAACATAGTATAAAAAAAATAATTAAAGTAGTTTATCTGAACTTAAGAAAAGTTAGAAAATGATGTTAGATATGGAAATTATATGTATATGAGTGTTACGTATCTACAGGTGAGCAGCGATCTCTTCACCCGTGGTATTGACGTACAAGCTGTGAACGTCGTAATCAATTTTGACTTTCCAAAAATGGCAGAGACATACTTGCATCGTATCGGCCGATCTGGGCGATTTGGCCATTTAGGTATAGCAATTAACCTAATCACATACGAGGACCGTTTTAATCTTCATCGTATCGAACAAGAACTTGGAACAGAAATAAAGCCTATCCCAAAGGTAATAGATCCAAATTTGTATGTAGCAAGACCAGAAGACAATAATAGTATGGAAGAGGGTAATGTGTCCAAGTAGTTTCGATACGTCATCATTATGAAGTTTTACATGCGCTCAAAGAGTTTAAAGTGTAAAATGGTGATTGTGACTCGTACGTATAAGGCATACATTGCTATGCTTTGAACTCACAGAGTGAAATGTTACTTTAGTTTGGAATGAATTGTCTGGTGTGTTTAACAGTGTATAAAGACGAAACAGTGCTATGAACATTTAGATAAAAAAAAGTGGTCTATATAGAAAAAAAATTGAAAATTTCAATTAACATAGTAAGCAGCGGAAAACATGAATTACTTGTAAATAAGGCATATACTGAATATGAAACAGTGAACTCAGTGAATGAAATGATGATGTGAATGCCGGTGCGAGTCATTCTTTGTACATAAATACATATAAATGTACATAATCTAAAGTGCGTCAGAGTCAAGCCATTATCAAGAGCACAATATGTAAACAAGTACATGGGTAAACATAATAATCATAACATTTTACCGCAACTGTAAATATTACATGAAAAAAGTATCCATCATTTTAATAGTAAATTTTTATACAATGGCTTCATACTTCCAAGATCTTTTTTTTTGTTCTTTAAGGGAAATTGTGATGGCATGTGCGATTTTCAGGAGATAGGAGAAAAGAAAACGCAAAAAAAAACAGCAGAATGAAAGAAAAATTCATACTTTACGAGCGCTGTTTTTTGACGAGTACCCAAATATTCTGTAATCCATATGCCCATTACTTTCGCATCTCCATAACCACGTATAAATTGTCCTTAAAAAAAATATACAGTCACAAATTCTAAATATCGTATTGATCTTAAATATTTGATCATGGCTTGATTTTGCTATCTGTCAATACTGTCGTACAACTCTGAAATTCAAATCACTTTTCAAAAGAGCAAGCTTATCTTTTCTTTCTTGTAAAGCGGTAGTCGAAACGTTTTTTTTAACTTGATCGTAATTTTTTTACGAAATTGTGATTGAGCGTCAGAGATTGTAAAATTGACTAGTTTTATATAATTATTTTGTATAAATAACTGGCTGGTGGCAATTAATCGATATTTGGGATTCGATGTTTGATTTCTATTAAGTGTTTACGTAACTCTTAACAAAATTAATGATTCCAACAAGTGTACGAGTAATAAAATTACCCTATCAAAGGATCTCTTTATTTTTCGGATTAATCTCGGAACATACTTTATGTAAAATCTGCAAATACAAAAGAAAAGAATGTACACGTTAACATCGTAGTATACCAATTTGTCTGACAAATCAGTTAACTGCCAAAGTGTAGCCTTCTTAGAACCGTTATCATGGAATCCCATTTTATTCTTGGTTTTTCATTTTACAATCCCGTGTACACATGTTCATTGTACAAAATACAGAAAATCTACGAAAAGGCGTTTAGACTTTGGGGATGATTTCTATTGTATATCGTTCATATATATTCTGTAATAAAAAAAATATGCACCACCAGCCAAGACAACTTAGGTTTACGGAACGAAAATGCGTATACATTAATAGGCAATAGTAGAATATTTCTTACTTGAAGCGAAAAATTTCAACGAGAAATATTAAACGGGAGCGACGAAAAGCGGTTTAAAATGCTCTTAGTCTTGTAATATCAGCTTTGACGGATATTTTGCTTTTCGCGACCAATGGCACCGGAACGGACGTCTTATTTCAAAAATAATGGACAGCTGGAGCAGAAGGTATGAAAGATACGAAATTTTGCTACAGAACAAAACGTAAAAAGAAAACTTATTCGAACGAAAAACCCGAACGTTTTTTATACGCGTACGTTTGCATACGTTTCACATGGCGAGAAGGGAAAGAGAATCGAACGAACGTCTTAGCTCCGTGTGATGTATGTAAAGGGTTTTGCTGACTTGCCGATTTTTAATTTCTAATTCAATGTTTCGTACAGGCAACACATGTGTATCCGAATACAGTCAGAGAGAGAGAGAGAGGGAGAGAGAGAGCGAGCACGAACATTTGATACGGGAGTTCTATTATACTGACTTGTATAAGCATATCAGGGAGTAAAACGAGGAGTTGTTTTCTTCTTCTTCTTCGTTTCGTTTTACCCGTCATAAAATCGAAAATTATATTTATATACTGCAACACCGGGTAATACATCTGCCGCACAAAACATGTTACGCGATTACTATTCTACGCGAGAGATCGATATGCTGTACAATTATTAATCATTGACCTAAGAGAACGCCGCTCTCGGTGCCATTCGTCGGAGCATTGATGTTGTGATTTATGTATTACGTTATTAATAGCATTAGAAACCGTTTTTTTGTTTTCAAATGCTCACGCAAATCATAATTTGATACATACGATGTTTCATTAATGGGAAATATGTCTGCTACACACGTAGAGGTGTAGGCGGCGCCAATCGATTTACACATTTTTGTCGGCTTCGGACGAGTGTGATTGAGAAAAAATCGACGTCGATGTGGAAAGTCTCGATAAACTGATCGTAACACAAGCAGGCATCATGATTGTTGCGAGGATCAGGCGATGATGATGATGATGATGGAGGATGATAATGATGATGATGATGCTTTGAGGCGATAGAAGAAAAGCGAATTACTAGTGAAAGAGGAATCAATGGTACACATGAAACATTCTTTTTTCCCGTTTGGGATGTGAATGTTACACAGTGAGATTTAACAGAAAAAAAAAGTTTACCGAACAAATTGGCAGTGATCTATCGAAACGAGCGTTGTATTTATTATAACAGTTTAGAAAAAGAGAAAACACTACCTAGCATTTCGTTTGTGGCTCTTATGTTTTTTTTTGTTTTTGTTTCTTCATCGATCAGAGAACTTTGATAAAGTGTATGATTCGCATATGATTCCATTCTAATGTAACATTATATATATATATATTCATTTCTCCATTATATCTATACCTCGATTATTTTTCTCGATACGAAACCGCATAATTCAACGAGTCGAACAGTATTTCGGATGTGTCTCTTCGAAAACAAGGAAAAAAAGGAAAACGAATGTATACTCTCTCGCATATTCACCACGAAAAAAATTCTGCTTTTGTGTTGTACGTTTGTGAAAGTTATTATGGTTCTTTTGACGAAGTTTTGTAGACTAGGGCAATAACACTCTCGGTCTTACTGAATTGTCATTGGAAATACCATTAGATCCGACACGGAATCTATTTTGTGAAGTATATTTTAAACAGTCTTTAAAAGAGTCAAGAAGGTGCCAACGAAGAGATCATAAAACTTGAACAAATTATCACACGAAATGCGTATATAATCATTCCTGATCATCTAATAACATGCTCTTTGCTTACGCGATGAAGCGCATTCTGTGTACAAATTACACACCGCATACACATCATACATATACACACACCCATGCGCGCGCATTTGTTTGCCAGTGTTGGAACTGAATGTCAACAAATCAAACTTCTGTACATGAATGCACACGTTTGAGATGTTCGAATAGTATCGCAGGAGTGTCGTTATTATATTCGTCTTGACTCTTTTTAAAGAATGGTATGAGTGTGAGATAAAAAATTATAAATTTCTAGTAGAGGTTGGGCGATAAAAGTTGCTGAATGCAATGCTATGCGAATAGACTGAAGGGTTCACGTACGTGGGATGTATCAAAACGTGTAAACGGAACTTCAGACGTAAATTTCCCATACGAGAGTAATGAAACACCTTGTTTTCTGATTACAAAGATCTGTGTAATTCAACTGTTCCCTTCGCAAGAATAAGTGTACCGACAGAACTCTGTTCTCAAGTTCCGAAATGACTTCTCGTCGAGTTTTTGATCGGGCACGTGGTCGAACAAGCCCACTGCTTCAAAATGTTTGTAAGGAGAACTGTTGGAATATACAAGTGTGTCTGGTACACGGATAAATATGGTGTTTATACGAACGGTTGTACGAATTATTTTCGTTACTTCTCTACGTAGAGTGTATACTCTTTGTGCACGTTTCGATACATCCTATATGTATATAATAAATATATATATATATATTATTATATATATGTATATATATACGTTTGTTTCGTTCTATGGTTGATACTGATGAGTAATTTTAACCTTAAGGTTACGTCATTCTCCACGTTGTACGTGGAAGTTAAATTCTCGCGATATATATGTATACACATGTATACTTCTTGGCAGCGTTGAAGATTGTTGAGAGAAACGATCGGAGTGATTTTGTTAACGAAAATCTTGCAAGCGTTCCCTCATGTCTGTCGCATAGATACATATATATTTCCAAGTGAAGTTCCTGTGCCTCATCTTGGAGACGAGAATACCCTTGATGTGGAAACAATCTGTGAGAGGGCACCTTTATGATATAAAAGTGCGATGTCGGAAGC
Source organism: Lasioglossum baleicum (assembly GCF_051020765.1). Taxonomy (NCBI): domain Eukaryota; kingdom Metazoa; phylum Arthropoda; class Insecta; order Hymenoptera; family Halictidae; genus Lasioglossum; species Lasioglossum baleicum. The sequence goes on from NC_134934.1 coordinate 15,435,037, forward strand.
GTTGTGTCAACATCTGGATTTGGAATGGATAAGGAGAAACCCTGACGACCATCGTGAAGGGACGCATTAAATATATTTAATGCAAAAACGATTCAATTCGTACCGGCGAAGGGAAGAATGAACATCTCGGCGAGGCTGATAACGCCTGATAAAACCTTCGCCATAAATTCGCACTGGTGCAATACAGTGCAACGAGCTGCATACACTTTAATAAGGAAATATATTTTCACAGTAAAGGACAGAATCCACATTCGGGCCCATCGAACACTTTCAAAATGTTTTTTAAGAGGAGAAGCAGCTCGTTCGTGGTATCGGAAGAAGATCCTCCGATACGCACGATAAAATCAATTTAAATAAAGAAATGAAAAAATACAAAAAAAAAACAGAACAGAAAAGAAATCGAAGAATGTTTCACACAGAGAAAAAAAAGTGCCGTCGTTGTAAACGTTTAATGGTTATCGAAATTCATTTCCAAAACTACTATTTTACTTCCGCATGAAATATGCTAATTGATCCACGCAGACGGTACAATAGGAAAACACAGAGAGAATAAACACCACTACCGTAACTTCTTTCATGTTGAACTGTTTGCGATAACGTGCTGGAAGGAAAATCACAGTTCTTTTTCTCTCTACGACAAAAACCAAAATTCGTTTATGAATTCATGTGAATGCAAGTCGCACACTACTGTGCACTTGTTTTTTTTAATGTTTTATACACAGCATATATCTACACGTTTAAGATCTTGGTAACTGGACGAAGCAATAAGTGTTGCCGCATTTAAAGAAACACTTATGCAGTATTGCCCGGCTTGCATGGATATTCATAGCAAGAGGATCTCTGTAACATTTTTTGTATCTTAGAACTTTTTATGTATCTCTGTGAAACCGATATATTTTTTATGTTTGTTACGTTCGAAGGATGAAAAAAATTTGACGCGTGCGATAAACGATATTTCGAAGTATTGTCTCTATTACTACAGAAACACAAAAGTATGTTTATTTGTCGATTATGAAGAATAGGTTTGTGCCCGTATTACGAAAGAGAGAACCTTTTTTATTTGTTTTTTTACTTCTTAAAGCACAGACCCCCCCTCCCCCCGATGTAATTGGAAAACGCATGTCTATGGATTTGTTTTCGAAAGGAACAATACAGCAAAGTAAATTTGGTCCTTAATAAAAATTTCCGGTTCAGTACACCTTGCATATTATTTCTCTTTCCTTGGAACCTGTAATTCTAAGGTAAACGAACTAGTAGACTAATGTATACGTATAGAGAACACTGTTGATGTGTTGCACCGATTATCAATATTTGGAACACCGCAGATATTCTTTATCGAAAGTTACTTTATCCTCGAAGATCTTGGCAAAACGATGCTTGGTTTAAGCAAGTTTCCAAACAGGTATTTATGTGATTGAACAAGGTGTAATTGAGTCGAGCAGTGAATTGTTATAACGTCGATTAGACTGTTTACAGAGAATGTAACATAGTCTGTTGCAAATGATTGAAATTTTATCGGTCGTGTGAGCTTACCCCTTGCTTTATGATTTATTTTACAGCTACAGTGATTAGAAATTTTGTATCGTTCGCAAGGGGTTCAATTAATTTAGATTTCGAAAGTTTTAGTTGTTACGAAAGTTGTTTCTTTTGTCGTTCTTTCTGATGTATGTATTTTTTAGAATTTTGTATTCAATTGAAATGAGCTCGTTTTTTAGAACCTTGGTTAATATTCGTGAAATTATTCCACCATTTTTCAACCTCTGAATCTTCAGTTCACGAGCGAGATTAAAATAAATAGATAATCAGAAAAAATTCGGCGACTCGTTTTCACATATCAAACTAATTAAGATTTCGTATCATGGAATATATTTAACGCTTAACTTACTGAAGTGGTTGGTAATCAATACTGCGAGAAGCGGATTTTTATAAAATCAATATAGTGTCCGATGAATATGAATTTTAAATTACAGTGTCCCAAAACCGGAATACATATATTCAATGATTTAATTTATTGCTCAGCCCAGTATGTTGAATTTCATTAGCTTGTAATATTTGGTTCAATTGTTTACATAATCCTTTAACGTGTAATATAACGACGAAATAATATTTACAGCGAGAGAACGCGTTTTCTGGAAAATAAGTACACGTAATTAGACTGTTATGTCAATATATGGTGATAAGGTTCATCTAGTTAATTTAATCGAGAAAAGCAGAAGCATCGGGAGTTAAGCGGATTACGGAAAGCCTATTGTGGAATCTGGATCAGAAATGATCGTGTTCGTCATTATACTACTCATTATGAAAGTTAATTTTATAAGTTCGCATGCATTGTTTGAATCGTGAAAGATTATAAATTATCAAGGGTCTCGGCAAATACATCTTATAAATATAAACGTTTTTATAGATCTCATGATCAAGGTTTTATAAAAAACACTTTATTATTCTTGTTAGTTAATAGCCAGTTTGGCCAATGTCGTGGTCTAATGAAAATAGACACGGGAAATATAATTTCCACTGCAGCGGAAACATTGAAAACGAGCTGTACAAATAGACTCTATTCTTGTATTGTATAATTACATTTATCTATCTGTTGAGAGTAATTGCGAATCTTTGACAGTCACGGATGATCAATATGCCTGTATAATATATGGACCGTGGGCAAAATGTTTGATCGAACGGGCCACTTCTATAAAATTTATAGATTACTGTCGCTGACTTTTATGTTCTCAATTGTAATCCGATCGGGAACATTTTTCAACAAGAATACCCCTTCGCTTAATTCACAATGACTTCGAGTAACAAATGGAGAATCAAAATTCTATTTACGTTCTTTATTTTCGACGTTATGAGAATTACAATTTTATTCGGATGCAGACGATTTTTGTTATGAAAGGATCTATATTATGACATAAAAATGGTACTAATTTTTTCGAATAGAGAACATGCATTAGGTTGCAAAGAAAGAAATGCAGGATTTAGACCTATGTTTTTAAAGTGTTATAACTCACATAAAAAGCAATTCTAACACAAAAAATTGTTTTAATAAAAACAATAATATGAAAATTAATTTTATAGAAAATTTAATATTGTTTAATAGTAACATTGAATTATTATGAGAATTGATTTTAATATTATTGGGGGGAATAGTATTAAAATTAATATTTTACAGAGAATTTAATATTACTTAAAAACATAGAGGTGTGCATTCGTTGACACTTCCCCGCCCCATAGTTTACTTGAGCGGCACTTCGGCCTAGCTTGAACTCATAGAAAAAAATAATGCGAAAATCGCGTTTTGACATCCTGAAATGAAAGCCAAATAACTCAATAAAAATTTGAGTAAAATTAAATATCAAAAGCATAATTAAATAGAGCATAAAACAAGCTTTAAAATGGCATATAACTCATTAAATTAAGGTAAATATTTATTGGTATAAAATTGCAATTAAAACGAAGGAACAAAAATCCTGCATTTCCTTCTTTACAACCTAATAAATTAAAGCTGAACAAAACGTGAATGAAAACAGTACAAATTCAATTCATGGATCTCGGAGACCCAGTCTGTGCACTTAAGGGTTAATTTGCCTTTTTCGTTTAGTAATGAAGAAAGTTACGTACGAAAGTCTCGAAGTCGCGCATGTAGCGGTCAATTAACGTCCTTGGGCTGGTAACTTTTTGCTCCCTGATCATACTTGTTCACGCCGTGCGCGGTAAATTTGCAAGACTATCGCATTAGCGAGTGTAATGAACGCGCGTCAAGGCGTGTTACATCGCACGTCGTCGCGTCGTCGCTCGAGAAATATGCGAGATTCTGCAATTTGATAAACTCCACAGCAAAAATCCAACCGGAGATAACTCCGTGCAGCTTCCGTTCGTCGACGTTTCTTTCCTCGACTCCCTTCCACCCTTCTGCCGGCTTTGATTAGACGCCGTTCTGGCTGGGGTTGGATCAGGGGGTTGGAACACACTTATCGACAAAAGTTGAGAAACATGACTACTTAGAGAAATGATTCACATGAAATAATTCAATGGAATTTTTACTGTTAAAAAAGAACCGTTAGATATTGCTTGTTATTTCAACATTATATGGAATTCATTTAGTGCAACAAGAAATATATCACTTAGACCACTTTCATAATTATTGGTTCGTATATGAAATTACAGTAATACTGATCGCGTCGGCCATCGAGATTGAAAATTGTGAAAAGATTACGTTTGCGCGAGATATGAAATTAACCCTTTTGCGGACGAAGATTATTAATATCTGATATTTTCCTCGGAGATCTGGATTTTCTATGTACCTCATAAATTCTTCTACTGTCCCTACAGCTTTGCATTTTTGTGATAAATGCATCAACTCTGCAGTCTATTAGGTATACAAATGAATTCGTGGCCTGTAAAGACCACAGATTCCAGAAGAGAGAGCTACGAATCAATTTGTACACCTAATAACAATCTGTATTATTTTCTATTTCAGTCAACATACTTCAGAAGACGAAGCATACTTACACAATTCATAAATTGCTGACTTTGGTCGGTAAGGGTATGGATCCATCGGTCGAAGATAGACCGGATGTACCAGGGTTTTCGGCTATAAGAATGATCTCGAGCGGGCTGTTGGCGCGATACGAACGACCGCTATTGATTTTAAGTAATCGCTTAAATAGCGTCAATGGCCTGTGCAATGGTGTCATGGCATGCAACGGACAGAGATGCGAGAAACTCGACGGGGCGGCCTGAAAGTTTAAGCCGGGGAAAATCGACGCGGTTCTTACCCGACCGACCCGACCCGTCTTCCCGTTACTTTGCTCGCCCCCTGCCCTTTCAACTTTCTTTACGACATTTTCTCTCTTCGTATCCCGTCATTCCTCGACATCGTAAATCGATAAATGCTCGAAACCAGATTACAAATGCGCCAGGCAATGGAAATGCACAAGGGTGCACCGGGAGAATCGATCTCTCTTTCTCTCTCTTTTCCTCTCCGTGTGTGTAAGGGATGAAAGAGATCATCGGACAAACGCCGAGGACAGTGATAAAACGTTGAAACGTCGTTAACAGTAAGTTCTGTGATTCCTTGCGAGGGTGGAGACAGGTTTCGCGTGTCCATTAAGGGTGCATTACACGTGGCGGCGTGCGCGCGGACTTGTGTATCGGTCTCGAACGATCAATTACCTCTAAAAGGTCCTTTAGGGAAAATTCGCTGTAGTCGTCCTCTCCATCACAGACGAATTCTTAGACCCTGCTCTCTCTCTCTCTCTCTCTCTCTCTCTCTCTCTCTCTCCCTCTCTCTCCCTCTCTCTCCCTCAGGCTCACTGAGCTTTTCAGGCGAGACTAACTTTCGTCGGCGTAGGAACACCCTCATTTTCCGTATAATTTCCACGAGAGATGACAGACAGGAAGGAGATCTCCCGTCTGGAGGAAACACAGCGGTCGACGCGAGGGGGTGTGTTGGCGGTGAAGAACGCGCAGACTTCTTGAGTACGTAAACGCGAGAGAGCGAAGACCCTGCCCGCCGGAACAGGGTAAGAAAACAGAAATACAAGCCAGAGGTGACTTCTCCAGGGCTGATCGTAGAGGGCAGAGAAACAACTAGAGAGAGAAAGAGAGTTCTCGGTGGTTGACGATAGCCGATAGACGATATTGCAACCGCGGCCTTTAGCCATCGTTGTCCGTCTCTTCGTTTCCCCTGATTGTACCCCCGGAAGCTGAAATAGTCTTCTGAAATAGTCGCATATCTCGCCACTGTTTCCTTTTTATTTAATGCAATTTGAATCTCAAGGAAGAGATTATTTTGCAGTACCGTGCAGACGTGTTTCAATACATTATGATCCTTTATTACAAATTATAAACAATCATAGCCTACTGCACAACCAGTTTAAAGATGTACTGTTTTCTTAAATCTTTAACTCACAGTCACTCAGAAACGAGTAGGTCACTTTACATATCTCCACCGTAGATCTGGAGCATATATCTCGCCATTGTGACGTAGCATTCGATACGTTGAAAAAGGGTAAGAAAAGAGGAATACAAGCGAGATGACTTCTCCAGGGTTGATCGTAGAGGGCAGAGAAACAACTAGAAAGAGAATGAGAGAGAGAGAGTTCCCGGTGGTTGACGGTAGCCGATAGACGATATCGCAACCGCCGCGCCGCCGTTAGCCATCGTTGTCCGTCTCTTCGTTTCCTCTGTCTGTACCCCCGGAAGCCAGGTTTTCTGTCCCTTCGCTCGTAATCTGGCAGTGCATTTAACCACTTTGTGAAATAGCCGTATATCTCGCCGCTGTGACGTAGCATTCGATACGTTGAAAAAGGGAGGTCGGAGGGTTGATGGTGGTGGCGAGAAAAGGAGAGCAGGGACGTGCCGCGAGGGTGTGGAGGGGTGAGGTCAGGAGACTCTGTAGGAAAACGTGGAATAGGTTGAAGGAAGAGGAGAGAGAGAGAGAGAGAGAGAGAAAGAGAGGAGCGGGTATACTAGTAATATTGTGCGCGCGCCCCGTCGTGTACCCATTTAGAGGGGTGGAAAGCGCCGGTTCGAAGGTGGGGTTGCTTTTGCTGGGAGTAGGGGGTTGGAAACGATCCCTACCCGTAGCGCTCGTGGAAAGCGCACGAGCGTGTTCTGTCTGGTTGGGAGAGTAACGGAGAAAGAGAGAGAGAGAGAGAAAGTGGTGGGAGTGTACGGGGGGTGGGGAGAATTTGCCGGGAACAGCAGGGTTCGCGAAGGGGGTGAAGGATGCTGGTGGATGACGCTGGAGGAGAGGAAAGGCGCCGTAAGGGGTGCTCGGAATCACGGTGGTGGTGTGTACACACTGTATATAGTCTGGCAGGAGTGGAAGAAGGGTGCGCCCTACTTCGCGTCGGCGTTTTCCCTCCTGGCAGTGTGCAACGACGACGTACCCGAAAGAAAGACGGAGAACGCGACGTAGAGGGTATCTCTCCGGTTCAGTGCCAGGCTTTTCGTAGTCTCTCATTTCACGACGAACGTCCGCGGCATCGGTCCCGAGTGTTTCGCACGGTCGACGCGGATCGAACCGGGGGGAAAAAAAAGCAGCGGGGATCAGTTCTCGCGCGGACAACGCCTCGGATAATAGGCAGTGCGAGAACGCGAGGTAGAGGGTGTATAGTTGGGCCGAAGAGGGTGAATCGAGAAGTGTGCGGAGGTGCCCCGGTTGTTCGTGGTGCGACGCCGACGACGACGACGGCGACGTCGACCATAGAGAGGGAGGGAGAGAGAAAGAGAGAGAGAGCGCTCGGGATACCCGGGTGGTGTTTGGCCCTTTTTCAGGCCCTTTCGCTCGATCGAGTTCTGGTCAGTGCTACGGGTTTATCGGGAAGTGTGCACGACTACGATCATCATCGCCGCGTTTACGTAAGAACGGACGGCTCTCTCGTGGTGTATGCTTACTCGTTCGTATGTATCCGAGTGTGCGCGCGCGCGTGTGACAAGTACCGACAAATACAGGAGAGCTAGACGAGAAAGAAGAAGAAGAAGACGACGACGACGACGACGACGACGGTGGTGGTTTTCGTCGATTCGTGAGTTCGCTGGAAGTTGGTCGGCGTGTGGGAATCGTTTTTGGTTGTGAGAACAGGGAAACTAGGACCGTGTGTCGGATCGTCATCGGCGCGCCGAGTCAGGAGGATTCACGAATGGACGAGCCAAGACCACTTAATTCAAACCCTCTCGTTTGCATAATTAGCCGTAGTAGTATGCTACAAGAACTACACGGGGAGAAGGGTTTCCGTAAACTTTGGCACAAGGGGTGAGGTGTGCGAGACGCTCTTCTCCTTCTCGGTTGTGGATTTACGCGGAGGAATTCGAAACGGAGACGCGTGCGGGAGAAAGTAGGCGTGGGAAGAAGAAAGTGTGCGTGTGTGTGGGGGTGGGTGCGTGCGTGTGTGTGTTCGACGTGCGATATCCTGTTTAACACGGAGAAACACCTGGGATAGAATGGACGCGAAATCGTCTGCGAAGGATATTCTCGTACGGGCGAAAGTATTCCGCGATCATTGATGCTTTTGACGCGGTCGGGATCCTCGAGCGATATTGTCGGGGAGGACAGCGCTGATCGTAACCAGGACCACCACCGTTCGACAATAATACACCAGTTAGTCATGGAAATCTCGGTGTTCTTATTTTACGTGATGACGTTGCTCGGCATTGTAACGAGCGACAAGTGCGCCGATGAGTGTTCCTGCAAGTGGAAGAGCGGGAAGCGCACGGTCGAGTGTGTAAACCGTGCCCTGACTGGGATACCGGAGTGGCTCGATCCGGAAACGCAAGTGCTGGACACCAGCGGCAACAATATTCGAATCTTGCCGAGCAATATCTTCGTACGTGTACGCTTGACGAATCTACAGCGTCTCTACCTACGCGAGTGCCGTATCGACCGAATCGATAGCGAGGCACTGGCGGGCCTTACGAATCTGGTAGAGCTCGATCTGAGCCACAATCTGTTAGCCGTAGTCCCTACCGCTAGTTTCACGAACACACCGTTCCTCAGGGATCTCGTGTTATCGAGCAATCCTCTGAAAAGGATCTACTCGTTCGCGTTCGGGAGTACACCGAATCTGGTCAAGCTCGACCTGTCTCACACGCAGCTCGAGGAGATCGAAGCGAAAGGTTTCCGGGATTTAGAACTGCTCGAAAGCCTAAAACTAAACAACAATCAATTGATGACGCTCCATCCGGGTACGTTCGAGTCACTGAAGAAACTCACCAGCATCGAGCTACACGACAATCCGTGGATCTGCGACTGTCACCTGCGCGAAATGAAAATGTGGTTGGTGAAACATAATCTACCGACGTTGCAGGCGCCTTTGTGCTACGGACCTAAACACTTATTAAATCGCACGTTCACCGATCTCGAGATAGACGATTTCGCTTGCCTACCGGTACTGCTGACAGCCAGTCGGTACGTGGAAGCGACGATAGGCGAGAACGCCAGTATCGTGTGTCGCGTGAGTGCGTTACCTCCAGCGAAGATGAAGTGGTATTTCAACGGACGACAGTTGATCAACGATTCTTCGTTCAGCAGTCATCAGAAGGTCTACATCTTCGAAGAAGGTCAATTCCGGAAAAGGAGCAAACTGGTGATAACGAGTGCTCAGGAAGTGGATTCGAACGAGTTCTACTGCGTAGCTGAGAACCGTGCCGGCAGTATCGAGGCGAATTTCACGCTTCACGTGTCGATGAGAACCGCTGGCAGGTCTACCCTCGGCTCCGGTCAGATCGCGGGCATATCAGCTGCGCTGGTTGTGCTGATTCTGTTTATCCTGCTGATCATTCTCGTGCTGTTCATCCGTTTGAGACGGATGCCGTTGAAGGACGTGAAGTCGTCAGTGCCCGCGGAAGGCGTCTCGGTCGACGGCAGTACCGGGAACAATGAGAATCCACCATCCGCGACGTCGACTTCTCGCAGGAAGCTGGAGGAGATGGAGACGACTTCGTTCGGCGTTGAATCGAAGCCTCCGGTCTCGTTGAGTTTGAGCTACGTCCAAAGACCTCAAGCTGGGTCATTGCAACCGGAGAACGAGTACGCTGCGATCAGCCGTTTCGATGTTCAGAGTCAGCATCCTTCGGAGATGGTCGCGCCGGGCGCGTGTTTCTCATCGACCACCTCGTTGATGCCCATCGATAATCCTGATCTTATCAGGGACACGCGTCGGGGATCTGCTGAGGATATCACGCCGTATGGTGGGGCGGATTACAGCCGCATGGAAGTGGTCGACGACGCCAAGATCCTTTACTCGGGTTGTCTGTGGGAGGCGAGGGATGCGTGCAGGACATCAGTGTCGGTCAGCACGTACCCCTCGAAGGAAGCTTTGGCCGTAGTGGCGCCCATGGTCGAGCAATTTCCACCGGGTGCAAAGCAGATACGAGTTTGGCAGAAGGGAGTGCCGGTGATACCGCCGGTCTCCGCGTTGAAGCGTGTGCTCGGTTCGACGCGCAGTTCACCCGATGAGGGTTACCAGGAAGGGACTGGGACGGATGTCTAGGTACCGCTGCTTCATTACTGCGACGCCCGGCACCGTTTCCTGGAGCTACGTAGACGACACCAGGAAGACACCGATTGTTGAGAAGGCGAGACGAGACGATACGTTCTGTCCAGTGCCGGACGAGCGGTAGTGAACGACCTCGATAATATCACATTTTACTGCGTACGCCCGATGAGAGATTCCGTCGCGCGCCGACTATTGGGACACAGAGACTTCTTGGGTTCACTTTGTCAGGTTCGCTTGTCACGTGGATCGCGTATACTGGATGAGGCGCCTAACTTGATCACCTCGAATAATGACTTTTAACGATACCGTTTATGAAAATGTTGGAACATGGAATTCAACGAGATGACCTTGAAATCTCTGAAATGCCTTCACCCACGAAAAAACCACGCACCTTATAAGATGTGCTCTCGACTGCCATTTAAATTCCATGTTTCAACATTTTCATAAACTGTACCGTTAAGTCATTATTCGAGGTGATCAAATTAGGCGCCTCACCCTGTGTATATATATAAACGTATATACATAATTACACGTACAATCGCGCATGTATACGAACACTACCGATTGTGTACTAGTGTTGATCGTACGTGTATATTATTCTATATATATATAGACACAGAGAAGAATGAGAGAGAGGAAGAGTGTGTATGTGTGTGCGCGCGCGCTTGTGTGTGTTTATGTGTGCGAGGTCGATGAAACTGGTCGTGTCGAGGTGTTCAGTTCGTACGTGGGTATACATAGACGTAGTAGAACGGGGAAGTCGTCTAGTCCGACGACCGAACGAACCGTGGAAACGAACATCCACTTGTCGCGAGATTTACCCGTGGTCGATGAAATAGTTGGATGTGTCGTCGTGACTAACGGAACACATAAAACGAAGAATCTGCCGGGGAATCGATCGATGAGACCGAATTGCCATCCGGCTGCTCGAGGAATAATGCCCGACGCGATTATTCGGGGCGCTCCGTGTGCACGACGTACAAGGGATCCGATGTTTTAACGACCGGAACGATGACACGCCATGCTATACTGGAGGCTACGCTGTCGCTCGGTGGTCTCTCGCAGCACAATATTGACGGGTAATGCTTTCTAGAAAACGGTTGAGGCGGTAGACTCGTTTTCAGAGTTGCAAGGGTGCGGGACGCGCCTTCTCATTTCTCCATAATCCAAAGATGGAGTTCCTCGGTAGTCAAAAGCGACAGAAAGTCCTATTTTTACCTTTACCACTGGAAATAAGATTTTATTTTATTGCACTTTTTTTAAATCGTCCACAAAAATTTAAGATTGCATAAACATCCGCAGTCTACTGATCACACACACTTCAAATCAGAATAACTTTTTTATGAATGGACCAAACGACTTCAATTTCTCTGTGAGGCTAGAAGAATTAGTTTAGTAAATAACGTCTAGCATAAAAATGCATTTGGTCGGAATCGTGGAAAACAATAGTTGAAATTGATTTTTACAACTTTTTTAGCTGGGTCAATAACGAAAATTTAAAAGACATGTTTTGTAAACTCGTATCAATCATATACGTTTTGAAAATTCCATTGAAATTGGTTAATTGGTTCACGAATTGTAAACGATCGAAAGTATTACACGTTTTAAAGTGTGTGTAATATCAGTAGACTGCGGATGTGTATGCTAAATAAAAAATGTTTGCATTGATTGTAAGACACAGGAGCCAAATAGAAATTTCTTCCTTCTTTTAATTATCTTATTAAGCTGAAACGAATACACCGATGTCCTTAAATCTTCGTAATTCGTCGATTGCCTTAAATTGTAGGTGCCCATTTTCGTAAAAAATGCATAAAATCCGCAGTCTAGTGATCAGTTATGCTCCTAACTGTAGCTGTCGCAGCTTTACGCATCCGAATAATGGAAATTACGCCTCTTAAACATAAAAATAGGACTTTTGAGGGCGATTGCGGCCTAGATTGATCTTTTATCTAGCGCTTTTCACCACTCAAAAACCCCATCTTTGCATTATCGTTAAATGAGAAGGCGCATCCCGCACCCTTGCAATCCTGGAAAAACGAGTCTACCCTCTTAAGGGCAAACGTGAACCAAAGAGATACGTCGAACAGAGAGAGACAGAGGGTCGAGTGCGTGTGTGTGAGAGAGAGAGAGCGAAATAAAAGAAGTAACGATGTTAAAAGTAAACGTTTCAACGTGACGAGAACGTGAACACGAAGCAAAACGAGGGTTTTCTTAAAAAACGAAACAAAAACACACAAAATAATAAAGGTACTGAACAGGAAGACTGCGAGCGCATGTTCCAAAGGACGGACGTGTAGATAGACTGATATGCGAGACGAGTATAATTTCTATCGCCGTATTGGCTACCGTAAGAAACTAAATACTAGACGTGGAATTTCTAGTCAATTCGAGGATGTAACTAGACGATTAGAATTGGACACGGGGTTTTCGCGAGAGCACGGTGACGGTACTTATTTAAGGTGTGTGGATATAATGGTGCCGACGCAAGAATGGAATATCAAGTTTTGTCCTGTCTCTGCGGTTCGGACGAAGAGCTGACTTGTTTACGTTTAAATAATCCGTAAACCGACTCGGATCGTCGCGGCCGAAATTCGATTTTTTCTAGTCGAGGAACAAGGTCGAGCGAGAGGAGATCGAGACCGGTCCGGTAGATCCGCGGAAATGAAATGAAACGAACGCGACGCGCACGAACCGATATTGTCACCTCGGGATTGTTATTGGCGTTCGTGTTCTGAACGGAAAAAAAGAATTCCACGGGAACGACGGAGCGTGAAATATGACGCCGGGTACACCTCTGGATTCGTCGTTGCAATTCTCTCTCGACGGTAAATTGATTTACTTTGCCGCGCGTTAGGAATGATTCAAAGGCGCAGCTATCCGCAAAAGTATCCGGTCGCACCGCGGAACAGATAGATTTTCCGGGAGGGTGGTAGTTCAGACGGTAGCTGTTTTCTCGGAACTTGTTTCCAACGAGGATTTCTTTCCCCTTTCCTCTTACATTCGATCGCCTAATAGAGAATTTTCTGTGCGAAACGATCAGGCTGATCTGTCCAGCGAATTAAAGCCGTTTCAATGTTGCATCAAGCCGGCACGTTGCATTTGATAAAACAATTCAACGATGAAGGGAAGCAACAGACTTTTTGTAGAAACAGCATTCAGGAAGTTAAATAACAATTTACGAGTACTACCTCAGGGACGACGTGCTTTTTTTGCAACCAACGTTGTAGAATGTTGCAAATGTTACTGTAATTTGTTAGAGATTTATGCATTTGCCAAATCGATTAGCTCCGCAAAATAAAGAACAGAGAAAATTAATGAAATTGTGTACGTCCATCACGAATAGTTCTTTCAATTTGTGTCATTTGACAGCAGCAAATCTAAATTATTAAGGAGGGAGTTTCATGCATTTTCCACAAATGTTAGTGAACTTAATGATTAGTGTTTTTATTAAATGCTGATTATATGAGACTAAGACGATTTTAAGATAATTTGTTCGCTTCAGTCCTTATTGTTTATCGATTGCAAATATTATACTTCTGATTTATGAAATACAAAATTCGATTTTTTTACCTAAACTACATGAGGTTCCTCAATTGTCAATTAAGTGTTTCAATTCATCGATTTGACCTGTGAACTCAAACGACAATGCTCGAAAATGTGTTACGCCAAATAATTTGATTTTCTGTGACAATCTCGAAAATATTCTTCAGAGTTTGTGCACAGACGTACTCCCCGGAAGGTCAAGTGTCGTTCACTGGGCAGACCAACGCCAATGTCATATGTTCTGCGAGAACGTTCATGAAAATGATACACGACAATTCCTGTAGGATAATTTGATCGGAGACTAGATTGAGCGTGATCGTTTCGTTGCAACGCTGTAGGATCAGAGTTTAGGACGCTTATGCGTGATAGAAGCATACTTTATTTTGTATACTACGGATGCGACTTATTTTTCGTAAACCTTGACGAAGGCTATGGTACCCCGATACGACGACTATTTTAAGAAGATTGTAAAGTACTATTTTGATATATTTCGGAAAACTAGCGATATAGAAGGTAAACGAAGATTCTCGATTCCGACGGTGGTGACCGGATATTTCTGTAGCTAACTGTTCCGCGTACACACGGTCGTGTATGTCGCGTCACAACACTGCCTCTTTCGATATCGATTACAACGTCATCGAGGAATTTCAGTCCTTTAGCATATCTCTAAATAGTACGTATCGGACGTTTATACATATCGGTACGCGGCGTCGGTTCGATTGCCGACGCGTTTATCCCACGATGCATATCTTCTCGCATGCGAGGTTCATTGAACGGAAATGCTCAAAACCGGAGGAAAGGTTCGCGATCCCGGAATGTATCCGTCGTCGATCGAGAGACTTCTGTTGTCGTTTTTTTTCTCCTGATTTCTTTCGTTCTTCGCAACGATTCCGTTCTTTCGTACATCTTTTCGTTCCCGGTATTTACCCGAAAAGCCAATAGAATCAATTACATAAGACTGTATAGCAACCACGGGAAGCCCGTAAGACAATTGCAAGCGGAACATATAATACTAACTATTGCTCAAAAAAAAAGAAAGAAAAGAAACACTGAATCGGAGTGCTTGCGATTGGCTGACCGGCTGATGCCTCGCGTTAGTGTCTTACGTAAGTGAGTCTCTCTGTGTGCGTGCGTGTGTGTGTGTGTATGTGCGTGTGTCGATCCAGATATTAGGCGATAAGCGGTAAGCCAAAACGTCAATTGCGAATATCGGCCAATTATCGGATGAAGGAGGGGTGAGGGCTCTGTGTCTGTATGGTGCCGCCGTCGTCGTGGGTGTATCTAGTGTGTGTGTGTGTATTGGTCCGACTGACGAGTGTAGGGTTATAACGTTATAACGCCAAAGCGCAAATTCGTACGTTTGTCTTTTTGAGTGTCTCGTATCTGAATCGATGTATATGAACGTGTATGATAATACGATTGAAAGTAATCCCGCGTGCACACGAAAATGCGACAGAAAAAAGAAAATGCACGGACGCGTGTATATGCATGCTGGCGCACACGGTTTGTCGCGAGATCAACGGCGAAATCACGCATGCAGCGCAGTGGTTTGCAATTACTACCGATTGGTTTATCGCCTATCGTTCAGGCCGCCTGCTTTTCTCTGCTCAATGATCCCAGAATCCTCTGATGTATCCGTGATCAGATAAAAATGCGAGAGTTCGATACGCGCCCCTGTGTAGTGGCGACCGGTCCCGCGTTCCTCATCATATCCCATTATATGATCGCGCGTATACACTACTGGCCAAATGTTTCGAATCACGGCGTAAATTCAGAGAAACGGAAGGTTTATAAGAACAACCGAATAAACTTTAGAACAACCAAGGAAGATGAACTTGTCAAAAACCTGACGAGCAGTATGTCTTACATTTGTCTTTAAATTGCTCTTTCATTAAATAACCGCCTTCATTTTTAATAGCAGCCTGACATGTTCAGGGTATCCTGGCAATTAGAGTTTTCCGAATATTTCTAATTTTATATATTCCTATGCTTCTTGTAGAAGTTGCCGAAGATGTCCCTTTAGAAAAGTGCATTCCGAACATTGTCGTACACTGGGTGTGTTCAACTAGTTAATATTTGATATTATAAGGATAGATCATTTCAAAATTGATCGATACATTCGACTTTTACAAAACTCAGCAAGTGATTCCAATTTTTTGGCCGGTAGTGTATGTATACAGATATGTATACGCTCGCGTACGTGTGAACGTGTGTACACACGTAGATATGCATCTATATATTTTACGCGATCGATAATACGTGGTACGGGGTGGAGAAACACGACTGGACACGTTTCTAGCGGTCATTTTATTCGCCAGCGAATGAGCCCACGGGTTTATTGGTTGTTTCGCGAACTGTGTTTCGGACGAATCACGGTAATCGTGCCGTGTGCACGTGACACCGGCACACACGATCGGCCCGTTCAATGAAATTCAAACAAATAATTCTATCTTTGTGCCCGTGCTCTTATCTGTCGCTGATCGATATATCGACGAGTCGACCGGCGATTTACGACTCGAGCACTACTCGAGCCTACCGATTCGAGCCGGTCGCACGTGGAAGTTCCTAGACAGCGATGATAGATGCATTTTGGTTTTTAACCTCTACCAGGCTGATGCATGTGGAACGTCGTTGTTCGATCCTTGGATTCTGTGCTGCAACCCTTTGCGCTCGGCGAGATTTTAGGAGGATTTAGGATTTTACCTTAGAATTATTCCATTCTCAATGATTTCTGAAATTTGGTGGATACGAAATTGATATAATACCTCATACGATACTTGAATGTTTAGTAAGTGATTAGTAGACTGCGGACCTTTATTTAAGAAGGAAGGGCCACGTAAAAAAGTCTTTCATTTGATAGTTTTAATACGTTGATAATAGTAAATTCATGTTTTAGTACTAGTTTAGTTTTAGTGGCGACCCTGAGTCACCACTCGAGTGCTAAGGGTTAACCACAGCGAAACTACTATCGATGAACGTGGAAAATGAACTGTGAGTCTATTTTCATCGAGATTTTCCTTTTGTTACGAAACCGACACCGGTTACGCACTTCTCGCATGATCCTTCGCTAGTAGAGACTTTGATGATTGGAATTGATCTTTGATTCAAAGGAAATAAGCGTGTGCACTTGTTAGACGAGCAAATTGAACTAACTGTAAATAAGATTTGTTAAAAACAGTGTGTATCATAGTTCTCACATCCTATTCAATTCACTGCAAAATTCGATCACATCGATTTCACATTTCATGCTACTCGAACGATGATCTCTATTTTGTGAAACAGACTGTCGTCGATTAAAGAATAATTCCTGAGACGTGTTTCTATTAAAAAAGCAAGAGGTAGATGTTCGATAACAATTCTAAGGATACGAAAAACAGTTTCACGTGCATCAACTTAACAAACGATTCGAAATAATGATAAAGACAGCGTGGAAACTTTTTATCCGACGTCTTGGTACAAAGCGAGAGTTGTAATTACTCCGTAACTCTTTCATTTTCAGCGAATAAAAATGTCTGCTGAACAAGTTTCACCAATAAACCCGTTTTCGTTCAAATAACCGGCCATCGGGTTTCGTTGATGCTGTTTCATTTCCGTAATTTGTGTGACCGACACACTTTGATTTTCCAAGTTCTCCTGATGGAAGCAACCTGCGCAAATTAATCGTAACGTGAGGGTATAACTAATTTATCGATATTAATTGTAACGAATACGATCTTTTCTACCGCATTTTGTCATCATTTTCTTTTCGAGATGAAACGTTGAATCGTAACAGAAGATGAACGCACAAAACACTTTTTATAGAAATTAAACAAATCAAAGTCTGACTTGAAGTAAGCATTTGTCTTTGTTCACCCTGGTCTCTGTTGAAGTTCTACGCCGGTAGACAATTTCTGACGTGACGCTCGCGTTCCTCAGATTAGTTTTCGATTCGAACTTGATGCACAGGCTCTTCGGAATTCACAAATTTCACAGAGACGTATTTTCTACTATTACCGATGGATTTTAACGAGCATACGTTCGATGTCGTTAGCACACAGTCATTGCGGTTTTAAATATTAGATCGTGTCGATATTTCAACAAATATTCACATCTAAATTCTGGAAGAAAATCATAATCCTGTTCCTCGAATTTTCCTTGCTTCCATAGTGAAACCATTATAATTTCACGGATAAGCTTCTTTGTTCGTCGCTCGTTAAAGTATCCTTGATTACTGTTTTTCGAAGCATCGATATCTTAATCTTCAGTCCATTAAAGAACATCGTTGAGCTCGAAAGAATTTCCATTTACGAAGAACAACATCCACAAAGCACGTCGAGCATTGTGAAGTGTGCTAATTAAACTGCCGAGTGAAAAATCACTTCGTTTAATTGGAGTGTAACGCTTTAACGATTTTTCCTGTATTTATTTATACGATCATAAACGGCTTCCAGTCATTTTACAAAGAAAAATGAATTACAGCTCGTGTAACCTGGAACGAGGTGCGAAAAGATGAATAATATTCGTGTTTTCAAAGTAAGTAGAGTAAGCGAAAAATGATCAGACATCCGAGAAAGTATTATCAAAGTCTGTATTGAAATTCTTAAATGATATAGGGTTTAAAATATGGTTCAACAATGTTCTTTGCTCCTCTTAATCTTTTTGTTTATTTTGAACAACGCTTTTATATTACTGTTAAGGGTAAAATTGTTTGCGTGGTCACAGCGACACGACCTTCTGGGATGACCTATTGTATTTATACTAAATGTTCGCCCTTGAAAAAGACGACTGTCGGTAATTAATTGACATTTTGAAAGTGATTAACGAAGGTCATCGCGCGTATGGGTTTGACAATAAAATTCGTCGAGTGAATTGTTTCGAACGGAAAATGTGAGTTCAGAATTCAGTCCCGTATTTTCATTGTTTCCAATTGATTGCGCACATCTCGGTACGAACATCATAAACGCGTTTAGGCTCGTAATGAAATTTTCTCGTAAACCCCGTTCGAATGTCTGACACGCAGTGTAGCAAAGGAAATCATTCAGCAGAGAGATAGCATTTGAAATCGTCTTCGATGAATTAATTTTATAATTTGCCGTATGTATATACATATATATATATTAATATATTTGCGTTTCATTGACAAATATGTACAGAATCTATTGGAACTGAATTTGTCCAATAAAATTCGTTTAGAGTTTGATATAACGTTACGTGTGACTAAAAACATTGGCTACTTCCTGTACAACCACCTCGAAATACCGCATTCTCGCTCGCAAATAATTTTCGGCTCTCGCAAATAATTTTCGGCTCTCGCAGGCAGAGATAATTCGATGAATCGTAATTAAAAAACAGTAATTGTACTGATCTTCGAAACCTACCATTCCATGCGTCAACGAAGAAATTATTAACTTTCCTTACCGAAAACTGCTGGAAGCTTTTAAAAGAGAATGGAACGGAAGTTATTTACGACTAGACAGCGGGTGTTTGCGATAACGCGCATCGTGATTGATAAATCTTTAAAAACTGGAAGATCGATTCGTTCCCCACTCGATTTATGGGCTTTCTAAGAATTCACGCAATTCTCAGAATTCATTCATGCAATTTCTAAGAATTCACTGGTCCATTCATTTCATTCTTTCTTCCAAGTTCCAAGTTAAATTATACTAATTTATAAAGATAAGTAGATCGCGGATCTTTATGCATTTATGACATTCGCAAATTTTTGGAACACAAGAAATGCTTCAAGAATAGCGTACGAAATTAGGAAACTGCATAAAGATCCATAATCTATTGATAAGTCAAGATTTAGGTCCAAATTTAATTTTCATTTATTTGCGACGCGACTTCAATTTGATTTTCCATATGCTTCCATCTTTCTGCGGAAAACAGAAAGGCAATTGTATGATTGCTTTTTTAATTGTTCGGAGATGCGTTCGTATTAAAAAGAGTCATTCATCATTAATACCACGAAATGGAAGTGGCTTCTTCTTGCTCGTCCGAGGTGGCGAGAGAAGACGATCAACATTGTAATAAAAAGTCGAACTGCGTAGAACGACTAAATGCAAGAAGACATGTTGAACCGAAAATTCTTTACCATGACAAAATAATGTCATGTTTCATCATTTATAACGGAAGTGATCAATGTGTTACAGGAAGCTGTGGTGTTTAAAGAATTCTATTGAGAATCTTAGAATCTGCAGAAAAGTGGATTAGCACTAACCGTTATTTAGATTTCTCACAATTCTTATAAGTAGACAACGGATTTTACGCATTTATAACAAAAACGAGTAGGTGTAATTTAAAACAGTACAAACATTAGAAGAATTTAAAAATACTGTTCTATTATTATTTTCGACCTATTACAGTAAAGTTGCGTTTACTGTCCGCGATCGGGTACGCGATTACTGTCCAGTGTCTACTCACTCCACTGTCATGCTGTCCTTCTCTACGATCGGCTTTCTTTTGAACTCACGGCGCGGTCGACACAGTCATAAAAAAACAATGTCCTTATGCGATCACTGTCCGTGCAGAACACAGGCTGTTGGACAGTAAACACGACTTTACTGTAACCGTATTCAGAAAGAAAATAAATGTCGAAGTGAACATTTTGTTATTTGCATGGAGATCTGCTGTCTATACATAAGAACTGCTCGAACAAAGAAATGTATTTCATAATTTCTAAAGGATCCTGTAATTTCATCAAGTACACATATCGGATAGAAAAATGTGAAGCCGGTCACGTGGGGCGGTTAGTGTTTAGGGAAGTTGGAGATATTCATTTCCTAAAAAAAGAGTCACGTCACGTTTCGCTGTACTGCCTTTGAACGTAAAATTATTGATGTTTGTAAGCGAACACATTGTTCCTCGGCAACGTTGTCACCTCATTAACTAGTGAAAGATCTAGACCGTACGAATGCGTTTCTTCTCTGCATGAAATTATTATGGTGAGCCTGGATGGCGCAAAACCATTCTGAAGCGCCGCGCCGTAGGTAATTGTGTTTCGTTCATCAATAATACCTCTTTCAGTTTTTCGTAATCTGTGAAACGCGCTCGAACAAATCTGAAGAAACTGGGGATTTTTTGTTCGGCTCTATTCCTCTCGGCGGCAGAAACTAGATTACCTGTACAAGGAGACACAGAATGGTCGATTTGCCGCCTTCTTCCTTCGGAATTGCACGGTTAATGCTAGCACGGAATAAATTTATGTCCGCGTACGTCATCGTTTAAAGCGCACGAGAAACGACGTACCTTATCGCAGAAATATCCTATTCAACATATTCGCCCGTGACGCGTCACGATGTTCCTATCAATGATCCGCCGTATCGCGAACTTCTAGTTCTCTTTTTTTCGCTACGGCTCATTCGCGCGATTCTGCAGTCGGTGAGAATTTCTTAAAACGAATTCGTTGCTCGAGCGATCCGAAGTGAATCCATTGCCTTCAGAAAGTACTTTTACTTTGCGTTTCCGATTCTTGAAAAATCCTTAATGTCACAGCTGTTCGAATTTTGTTGAAAGGAACCGCGCGGCAATCAATCTCAACTCATTTTAAGAAACGTCCATTATTTTCACGTTTTATCCTGGAGATACTGCAAATTGAAACGTCTCTGACAACATCATGTTTTTCCTAATCGACTCGATCATTGATTTGAAGATGGAAGACTTCTTCTTGGAACTTGATACACGATTTTTTGTTCGGTCGTTCTATTGAGCGTTGAACGAAAGGTGTGCTGCCAACTTTGCAGTACCTAATGTGTGGTGCACTGTAAAGGCTTTAGTCGACCGAACTTGTTTCTCGTTTCCGTTTCATAAAACAGTAAAAAAGGTTCAATCTTCAAATTCATGTTGGATTCGGTCACGAAATTAATTGTTCAATGGACACATTTGGACACGTTTCAATTCGTAGCATTTTCTGACTGTGAAGATAGTGCTTCGAACTTCAAAATGAGTCACGATTTATTATACATATGACACTTTTTCACTAAATTCTAACAGATTGAAAGTTAACAATTGTTTTAAGTATTTTTGGAATGGTTGAAATTGTTCAGAATTCAATTTGTTCCAATGCAGAGTGATTTTACCAAATGTGTACGGCGTACATATTCGCAATTTGAAACCATCGCTTTTTTATTTGAACACGAGAATGAGTAACTTTTACCGAATGTTATTGAATGCTTTCACGATCGACTTATATTTTAAACAACGTAGTAGAGATTAAAGTATAAGAGAAAGAAAGAAATTCCATAAAAATCTACGCGTTCTTTCTCTAATATTTTTCATACTACTTAATCGACATTAGTATTAATTCGTATTTACATGTTCTCGGATTAAGGTTAGTTTCACGCATCAATACGAACTTTGTCAGTTTTATATTAAATTTGTATTAATGATGAAGTGAAAATAAATGTTTATATTGTTTAAATGAATAGAGAACGTTTGAATAGCAGAGCATTTAGTTAACAGAAGCAATGCTTAGTAAACGTTTTCATAAATAATCAAATAAATACTGTCTTCTGTAGTTCGCTGCATTTCATAGTGCATTCGCTCGAGATAAATATATTTAATAATATTCCTTTAACACAGAGAAGTCAGAAGCGAGAGCAACGTTTCATAAATGAAACTCGAAAAAAATATTCTTGTAAAATCAACAATTGCAGGATTTCGGAATTTACATTATTTTGCACAGAGTGATGAACAGTTTGGCATCACATTCCTTCAACACAGAGAAGTCAGAAGCGGAAGCAATGTTTCATAAATGAAACTCGAAAAAAATATTCTCGTAAAATCAACAATTGCAGGACTTCGGAATTTACATTATTTTGCACAGAGTGATCTGTCGCTGGTCACCCAATTGGAAAGGCAATTTTTCATGGAAAAAAAAGTAAAACAAGACGAAAACGCACAGTCAATTTTATTTTCTCATATCGCCGGCAGAAACGACGATAACGTCGACGAGTGCGCGTGCCAAAATGAACTAATTGTAAAATAATGTCGCGCGCTTCATTCAATGAACGCGCTAAACGCTCGAATCGGATTTAATCCGGAGATTGGCTGATTAACAGAAGTCCAGCAGACAATATTTCGGGAAGCAAGCGTCACGTGAAATGGGATCGACACAGTACGCTCTAGTTTCTCGACAGTAACGGCACCGACGACTTATATCCGATACAACTTTGGTATTGGCAATTTTCTGCTTCAATTATATGAAAACATTCGCGAGATCAGAATCCGTGAAATAAAAAACATATCAGATTCGCAGCGTATGAAACGTTGGAGCTCTCCGAACCTTGTGCTCAAGTTTAGCTTCGAATTTCCGAGCGCGGTTGTTTTCATTCATTCCATACGGTTTTATTTATTCTGTATACAATCACGATTTATTTGACTTTCGAAAGAAAACAGTTTTCCAGTTTTCTGTACACACGGGAAACCGATTAAACGACATTCGAATTTTTAAGTACTAGGTTGTTGCATATGAAATGCTCGATTTTAGAATGCAGTACTATTTTATTCAGTTTTACTCTCGATGTCTAATTTTACCTGGAGAAAATCAATTTTATTTCAACGTCAATCAACGTGATTGTCGTGCATTCCTTTTGTGTGAGTGGAGAAACGACACATCGACGACAGCATTATGCAAATTTTGGTCAAAATGTGATGATCGATTAACTATTCGTTGAGGGCAAAAGAAATTACAAAATGGAGATGACAACCGAGAAAATGGAAAATGTGAATTACAAACTAGAAATATGAAATTCATTGACAGAATACCAGAGATGGGCATCAATCGATTAAAATTTTAATCAAGATTGGTTGATTAATGTTAAAAAAGTAATCATTAAAAAATCGGCGATTGATTGACTCGATTGATGAAGTTAATCGTCAATCGTTGATTAAAAGAAATCATCGAAAAATCGGAGACTGATTCAATCGATTGATGAAGTTAATCGCCATACGGTCTATCCATAAATTGTAATAAGGAGGGAGATAGAGACAGAGAGCGGAGATGGAGAGAATTGACAGAAATATAATTCAACAAAAACTCAGTTTACATTGTTTTCAGTATTCATACAGTTTTGATACCGTATTTCATTTCGAAGTTTCAGCAGTTAATCAGTCATCAATTATCCGATTGACGATTACAATTGAAAGGAATGTAATCGTTAATCGTAATTAACGACTAAAGTAGAAATTTAACCGTTATTCCCAATTAACGTTTAATAAGTATTTAATCGTTAACCGCAATCTCTCTCTCTCTCTCTCAACGACTAAATTAGGAGATTAATTGTTAATTGCGATTACCGATTGAAGTAGAAATTTATTCGTCAATCGTTGATTAAATTTTTGCCCAACTCTGCAGAATACGTTGATTACAATGGTGCTTGTATTTATTAATAAATTTCTACAGGGTGTCATTTCTCACTGAAATGTGACCCCCAGAACATCTTTAATTTTGACACAGTAAACAATTTTTTATGTGACATGCGAATGGTATCAAGTGGTTAGTATTGTTTTTCTTAAAATGTTATTTTACTCGTAGTTTCCCAGGTCGTTGATGTTTTTTTTTAAAATACCTAATTATGAAATACATTCAAATATATATATACTGTGACATGATCTTCAAATGACCCTGAACTCCGAAGATAAAAGTTAAACTTAAAAAAACACAGTTTCAATGACTTACTGTTACGTGCTGCACCTTTTTAGATAAAAATTGTGTTTGTTTAACGTTGTTGTTTAACCCAATCAGATATTTCGTATGCACCAATCTAATAATTGCTGCATTGTTCAACTATTGCGTCGAGCTTTCAATGTCGAGAAGAATTGCATTGTCTGTAGATGTATTTACTCGGAAAGCGAGTCTTTCTAGATATTGTGCTCCACATCCGAGAACAATTTGGTTATCAGTGGTTTATATTCGAATGGAATTATGCGTCTGTAGTAATGCACAGTATTCTCGTAATTGAAAGTGCAGGAAACATAAGATCGGAAAGAAGGCGAGTTCGTATATAACAAGATTGTTAGCAGAGGATACGTTCAGAATTTCCTACGGGCTGGGATTTCTGTCTGTACAGATCTGAGCGAGACACAATAGTTTACGACCACAGCTCGATATACACAGACTTCACGATATACAGACTAATAAACAGTCTATATACAACTCCCTCTCGATGCTCTGCTGCTGCCTACAACATTGCGATTCATATCATTCGAGTGACACAAAAGTCAACAAGCTGAGAGCTGCGACAATGATCGACCGAAAAGATATTGCGGGCAATTAACTTAAGCCTTATGTTCGCCGTCAACGGTAAGAGTTTAAGTGAAATTCTTCTTCACGAGCAATCTGAATCCTTGCTACTTTTATTACCACGCTTATATTAGCTTGTTTTATAATCGACGTCTCTCTTTTTTGTTATACTCGCCTTTGGAACATCTTTTTCCGGAGTTGTGCTCGAACGGACTGGATCAATGTTTCAATCAGGTATTTGTTTATAGGACGTGCTATCCGTTAAATTGCTTCGTTAAAAATTCTAATGGAAGTTCATCAGAATAACGATTCTATGGAAATGCAAACAGCATTCGTCGTATGTGCCCGTAATTGTGAAAGTGGTCTAGTTATACATATATGTCATGTTTCGAGAAACTTCAAATGCATTTAGCAGAAATATTGAAATTCAGGTTATGAAAATCTCTTAGAACTGAAAACGGTCTATTATCGATTGTTCGAATCTCGAAACATGCGCTGGATAGTTTAGCAAATATTCTGACGTAACATTTGCGAATCGTACGAGAAAAAAAGCTTTCATGCCAGTCTTTTCCTCTTCCAACATGTGTGTTGAGCTAGTTCACCGAAATATCACAGGTTTTCTTTTAATTCCGTATTTGGGGCAGTTCACACATATGTATGCAATCAATAGAATCATTAATTGCACACGGTGTATATACATGTGTAGGTCGATCATTTTTTTTTAGATGAGGAAGCGAGAACTGAGTTTCCATGAAGTATTTATCTGCGGCTAAATCGGAACAGAATCTTCCATCGTTCGATAGCGATGAACGGAATACACGAAAATTCTGTGACGTGTAACGCTGTTTTCATCGAAACAAGAACATTGACATTAATGACTCCATTTCGAAATAATGAAGTGACGGAATAACAACATAGTTGTACAATAACGCAAATAATCTTCCTAACTTTTTTTGTCTTTTTTTCTGTACATCTCTCGATAAAGAGCAGGAGTGGCTGTATCTATCGCCGCTGTATTTTCACGCGAACAAACAGTTCCTGCGAATCAATACCATTGTTGGTCTCGCCTGCAGTGTTTCTCTTTCACAATTTCCACCGGAGAGGCAGAGATTACTTTTTAAATAGTTCCTTTGCATCTGCAGCCGGAAGTGTGTTTCCTGTTGCTATCCGGATTTAGGCTTCTCACTTTGGACGTGCATCCCGGATGATCCAGACTGATTAGCAGACTGCGGGTCTTCAGGCGATTATGACAATAACTTAAAATTGTTAAAGAAGAAACAAAATTTCTGTGTGGCTTCTGTGTCTCACTTTCGCTAAGAAACTGATAGAGTTTTCCGAAATTTTCCATATAAGCCCTCATAAAAAAGTTGTAAAACACAACTTTCAGTATTCCCTCTGCAGCTCCGACAACTTGCAATTTTTTCCAAAAATTGTTGCCGCGTTGTGCAGCAAACCAATTGTTCTAACTTCCCAAAAACTTTCAAATCGTATGGTCCAATATTAAAAAAGTTGTCGTCTTTTTAATCGAATTCGATCATCGCAGAATTGTAAGCACTCCGGTTTCCATTGTTCCGGACTCATCCGCAACGTGCATTCAAAGCGAACAAGTGTGAATTCACCTTCACGATAGGGTGGAAATCAAAGAGCGAGTGGTTCGTGTGATTTAGTGTTTTCGGGGCTATCGCGAAGTGAACAGCTCCGCGGCGAAAAGTTCAACAGCTCGCGCGGAGAGTTCGCTCCGGCCGTTTTCTTCATTTCGTTCTTTTTTCTTCTTCCTTTATTAAAGAACTTAATAGCCGGAGTTTTATTTCTCTCAGCGGGGAAATAAGTAACATCTCCACCGCCGCCGAATTGATCTTCGTTACCAGCGCTTTGTGTAAAAGAATGGCGGCTCTTCCTTTGTAGCAATCCAGTCTTTCATATCGTGGCGTTTATTCAAATTTATGCTGCCATTTGTTACACGTACAGCTCACTCGCGGAGGCATTGAAACGTCTAAAACAATGCGCGCGTTATGAGGCAGTGCGGAGTCCGACGATTATGTCAGCGAAATTTCGAAATAATTCGACGACATGCTCACGAAATTATTTGAATTATTATTATTATTATTATAGAGACGTACGCTTGCAATCTTCTTAAAAATAATTCAATTCATTTGATACATTCAATTGTGACGAAAGTCATCGTGCACAGCATAATATTTAGGAATTCTATTTTCCTGCTGTATCGTTTGAATATTTCGCGTACAGAAGGTGTATAAATTATTTACTTGAAAACAGCATATATACTATTCTCCAGATACAAATGATCAATGAGTTCATAGTTTCAGACTGAAATATCATGCAGTCTAAAATAAGAACGGTCAACAGCGATGTATAATTTCCTTGATTACCAACAGGATAATTTTGTCGCGTTCTAGCTAACAATAAAAATAACTTTTTAAAAACCACGCTTATATTAAAATGCACTAAAAAGGAGAAAACAATTTTTTTAGACATTAGTGACTATAAATAAAAGCGTGGAGCGCTAAACTATGTTGACGTAATCTTTGTGGGCGTTCCACGCTTTTATTTATAGTCACGAATGTCTAAAAAAATTATTTTCTCCTTTTTAGTGCATTTTAATATAAGCGTGGTTTTTAAAAAGTTATATTTATATATTTTTTATTTTCTACTTTCTTGTCTTTTTTAGACGGAACGCAAGATATAGTAGTACTATAGTAATACTAATCCTTAGAACGGAAAATATGTTTATACTGCCATATAATATTAATATATCGTTCAGATAATTTTCTTCTACAATTGCGTGGATCAAAGTATTAAATCTTTCAAAAATTCTGTTCTCTTACGAAAGCAAATTTAATATTTTTCATTTGGGACACGTGCGAAATCGCTCCCATACCGAAATGGAAATGCAAAATTCATTTCTTATGGTGAGACACGGGGATGGTTCTGTCATGGTTGTGCGGAAGTCAGCGCTACCGAAAATCTGGCAGTCATTGATGTAATTTTAGATGGATGCAGATATTTACGAATAACACAATTTTTGAATAACATACGGGACCGTCAGACTTGTTAAATTTATGCTTTCGCTAAGATAATGATCGGAAATGTACTCCGATTACAGAATAATTGATTTATTGTGGCTGTTATTACCAACTCATTTGTTATGCATTATAATCATTGGATACACACGCAGGCAAGCAAGTAATAATTAGTGGATAAAATTATGGAAGTAAGTACTATATGTATTTTCTCAATTTTTTTTATTTTGTTCTTTAAATTTGTTGTTTCGAATTAATGACGACTATTATGCCGTCATGTAAACACGTAACGGTGCATTGATCACTGTACAGTGTACAGTTACATCACAAACACAACATATCTTCGTAAATGCTGTTTACGTTTAAACGATGGCATCGTTATTCATAGATTATGTATATTTCTATGCAAATGCGTACTGTCTTGACAAAGTATGCAGTCGCATGCTATATTGTGCTTCTGTATTTATGATAATACGATTTCTACCGATTATACAGCCTCGTGGGTCTACATTTTACGTGAACACTTTGTTTTCTCGAGCTGTTCCCATCGTTCTCTGAAATATTTGAACGTTTACCAAATTTATTCTTCAATTATAGTTTAATGTTCGAAGACAGTGGATTTTAATTCCTCTGAATGAATTTTGTGCGCAGACGAAGTACATTACAGGTACGTGAATTTACAGTTTGTAGTAATTTCTTTGCTGTAAAATCTTTAAAAATGTCCTTCCTATCTGAAATAAAACATTGACGAAGAAGTGTTGAAAAATGGATTTTTAATAAAATGGCCGTTTAATGGAAAAATACATTTTTTCCAGTCCTGCAAAGAAAACAATTACGAGGCTTTTACTTCAAACAAATTCGCCACAGTTTAATTGTATCGGGCAGCGAAACTATTTCCAATCGTGCTGGCATAGCTAAATAAATACATCGCGTGCTGCACTTTTGCAACCGACAGCGCATTCTCGTTACCGCAGAAAAATCGTAATGCTATTTTGCACGTAGTTGGCAAGTCGAACCAGATAGAAACATCTGGTCAGAATTTCACGTTTGAATCGCACCAGGTGGAGAGAGGGGTGTTCCTAAAACCTCGTAACCGACAATCGTGTTATCCCGACATCACGATTGGTCGCGTTCTATCCGGTTGACTACTTTGCTGGGATTCTATTTTCGATAGAATATTTCCATGATCTTTTTCTGTGTAGATGAAACTGATGCAATTTATTCCTACAATATATTCAAATTTTCAGTAATTTATTAAATACGAATAAATTGTATAATAGGAATTTTCAGAGTCTTCATTCGAGTGCTAAGGTTAAAAAATTTGAAACATATCACAGGTAGTATTCCTAGAAAATCTTTGCAACTTCTCCATTCGTCAACTTTTTATTTCCTTCTTTTCAACCTGAAAAATGTTAAACACACAGCACAACAGAAAATGAACGATGGATCGCGAGATCAGAGGGTTCCGATTCGTCGATAAAATTGCTGTAACCGCACAGGTTTCCGCAAAACAACGTGCAGACCGCACAATTAAGGTTCGTTCGCGACTATGTAGTTCCATGGTCTACAGCATTATTATTCATTCGGTCTGTTGTATCGGGGGCAAAGGAAACGTATCTCGGGAAGTCTCGGAGAGAAAAAAAATGGGGGCTCCTTAAAGCTTCTAAAGCTTTAGCCTGGTTCTCCGCCCACGCCCTCGCGGCTATATCTCCGATCCAATCCTGAGCTACCTAAGCTGAAACACGACTTGACCGTCACGACTTCGTCGTCTCTTTTTCCTTCCCCCGAGGCCTGTCCTTCCTTTTTTTCAGTCGACCTTCCAATCTCTTCCAACCACGATACCCTTGCCTTCGCTAACGAAGCAGGCGCGAATGGACTTTCTACTTGTTTTCTCCCCCCACCCCTCTCTATCACTGTCTCTGATTTTCTCCCTGGAATTCTGTTTTCTTCATTCTCCTCGATCTTGCTGTTATCAGTGCTGGGTGCAAAACAGTATTTGAGATAGAAAATAGAGTAAATAGTTTACTTTATTTTTAAAGCATACCTACTATAGTCATGCAAACAAATTATTTTATTTTCAAGAGAAAGTTTTTGAAATACTATTTAAAAATAGTATTTGTTTGAAAAATATTGTAAATAATGAGACTTATTTTGTAGGACTGTGTAAAATAGTATTTCCAATAGTAAATAGTAACTTGTACCTTTGTTTTCAATTTTGAACTGACTAGTAAGCTACAAATAATACTTTGTCAACTATTACAGTTTTCTTATGTTAAATTTATAACTTATAATTAGACTGCGGATCTTTATGCAAAATAAAAAATGTTTGCATTGATTGCAAAACACAGGAGCCAAATAACAATTTCATTCTTCTTTTAATTTATCTTATTGAGGTGAAACTAATACACTGGTGGCCTTAAAACTTTTTAATACCTCGACTGTTTTACATTGTACGTACCCATTTTTGTCATAAATGCATAAAATCCGCAGTCTACTTATAATATTAACTATTTGCTCAAGTTATTTTCATTGTAAGGAAATATTTGAAATACAACGTTAAAATATCTTATTTTATTATCTGGTTAGCAAAATCAGAATATTTTATTTGTCGAAATTTTTCGTTCTATTTAAAGTAATATTTTATTTGAACCACATTCGGGTAAACTATTAAAAATGTTATTTATATGTAATATAATGGTAAATATTTCTTCTCGAAATAATGCCCAGGTCTAGCTGTTATTCCTTACCAGCTTCGATAGCCACGCTCCTCATCCACCCTCGTAGCGTCTTCTTTTGCTACCCCTTCGAGGGGGTGGAGATAAACTCTCGAGGGCGTTCGAACGAAAAGTCATCTACGTTCATGTACACGCATACACGTTTCCATGTTTCTTGCATATATCTTTCTCTCGTGCACCCTGTGTTCGTGTACACGGTGCAGAGATGCTGACAAACACACCTGTGGTCCACGATGCACACAAGTGCAAGAGCAGTCGCGAGTGCGGTGATGCACACACGCCGAACAGAACAAACAGATATATAGTCGCAGAGGTCGGGTTGGATCCGCGGAAGCGACGCATCATTTTTCAGCTGGAAAATGCGAATTCAGCCACGGCCTGAAAATTCACATCGAGGCCTCATAATGCATCCGACTGCTATCACCGACGAGTTGACAACTATCTCGATTTCTCTCCCCTTTTCTCTCTTCATTTTTCTCTTGAGCTACTCTGTAGCGTTTCCTCTCCGCCTGTCCACCGTCTGATCATTCTGAGTGGCTAATTGACGGTGTAATTATCAGTAGAGATACACTTATAAAGTTTCATTCTGAAAATTTCATCGTGACATTAATTTCATTCGTTTTCAACTCTTGCGCGAATACCGAATGTTTTCTATGATCTTCAATGGGATTGAGCAATCGGGTTGTAACGTTACTTTCTGAAAACTTTATCGTAACATTAATTTCATTCGTTTTCAACTCCTGCGCGAATAACAAACGTTTTCTATGATCTTCAATGGGGTCGAGGTCACTGCACGTGAGACTTTTGGCCTGTGTACGTGTCGCAACAGCAAAATCAACCTAAATTATCTCGAGATTGATTTATGAACGCAAATTGGAAACACTCGAGCAACCTATTATTGACACAGCGGTTAAATTGTCTCTCGGCATGCATTTTCTAAAACGTATTACAGGCCACCCTACGTAAAAATTATGAGAAAGCTGCTGCACGCACAGAATCGATAAGGCTTAATTTTTCAGTTACAAGCTGCTTTTTGTTCCGTAATCCAGTTAGGGCTCCCTCTCCGTGCACTTTTGTCAGCGTAGAACGAAGACTCGAAACAGATAAGCTCTGTGTACGTAATTTGGCCTAATTTCGTTCTGTAGGGTACAAAATAATAGACGTCATCGAGGGTGAATGTACACTTTCGGATCGATGAACATTTGTAAGAAAAAGTTTCCGCGAAGCAAACAACTACGTTTAAAAATACCTAAATCACCATCTAAAAATTTGTCGCTTTTGCGAATGGTATTTTCGAATTTTATGAAATAAAAAAGTTTTTTATGTTTACCTCGGAGCTTACAATATATGAATTTTTAGATCTTAGTTTGAGTTCTAGCAATCTGACGTTTTTACGAACTTGGTAGTCTTGTCGCCGGGATATTCTTGAACGGTCCGTCAGATTTTGATTTACTGTGAAACTTCGTCGAGCTAGTTGAACCGTGTCTTAATCACGTTTCTGGTTGGACCTTAATTAATCACGTAATTGTGGCGACTGCGACGTCTATGCCCGATGGCGACTACTATTTTGGAAATAAACATAGAAGCGCGTACGGGTAATTGGGCAATAAATAAATTTATTTACATAAAAATTTAAATAAAAAGTTATTTGTTATTTGGATATTCAAATAAAAAGAGAAAATAATTATTTATTATTTGAGCAAGGCTAAATGAATTATTTAAAATAATAAAGTTAATTGTTATTTACAAATACAATTTTAATTATTATTCGTATTGACAAATAATAAATTAAATTGTATTTTTTTTATAGGCAGCTAGGCCCTCCGGACGGGCCTGATCACTGGCGGTATACCTGAAAAGTTTGCTATAGCAGACAAAAAACGCGCATTAAATATACAAAATACAAGAAGTAATAAATAATAAATAGATGACTTTTGGAATTATTTAAATTACTTTTATTTCAATAAAAAGTTTAGTTATTATCTGCAATTAAAATCATACGTTTATTTATTATTTAAAATAAAATTTGCCCAACACTGCTACCTTGAAGCAAATCTTTTTTGCAAGCTTCAAAAAATCGATTTAACAAAACCATTTAATAAAGTTCTAAGTATAATACATAAATGTAAGGACAAAAGGACAAAAGTCCTGAAATGTCGAGTAATATTTTCGCAACTCCCCAGTCGGATAATTTGTTGGATTAGAACGCTGGTTATGGTTAAAGCGCGCGGGGATAACACGAGACAGTGTAATGTATAATTTAGAATTGAATACACCGTGAAAAATATTCGCAGCGGTGCAGGATGCTCCTATTTCTTGTCGTTCTATTTTATTTTCCTTTTGTTCTTCTTTTCATTTCAACGGGAAGGGACGCGGAGGAAAAAAAAAAGAACACGGTTTCTCTGGCTCCTGGCGGAGGACAAAGGTAGCTCATTCATGGTTCATAAGAGGCGATCATTGTTTCTACGTGCAGGTGCAGGGCAAACACTGTTTTCCGTGGCTGCGGTAATTCAACGGCGTTGCGTCAAATTTGTTTCGCTCAATTACCCGCGAGTGTGCTCCCTTGACGCCACGCCAACCTTTCTGTTTTAATTTCGTCGCGGTGCCTCGCGTCACGATCCTTCGAGAGGGGTCGGGCGCCGCGCGCTGGCTTTATGAAACGTATGCGCTTTCACGAAAAATGAATCCTGCGGGACCTTATTATTTTCGATTCCAGGAGCAACGGTTTCTCTTGTGCTTCGCCTCTTTTTTCGACAAATATTCACAAAAACAGCCGCGCCCAATTTCAATAAGCCTTTTACAAGCTCAGCAATTGTGATAGAAAACAAAATAGGGACCTGTCCTTTTAATTAGTTCGATAGTTCTAGTGTTAAACAATCCAGCGTGATATTTGCGACTTCCTCGTATCAAAAAGTTATTTTAACATTGAATTTATCCTTCTTTTTTTGTATTAAAAAATTACAATTACAATTTTCAAGATAAATTAACAACAATCCCGTACTGACTAACGAAACTTTCGCCATCGTATATTCGCCTCGTTTTTCGAATTAAATCGACACCAAACACGATAGAACTACGATTACAATTAGTCCTCAGTCCCTCTTTCTTTTTCAATCGATATCCTTCTCCACGTTCGGCACACTACAAACAACATAGTACCTCTTCTACAACTGTGACTCCGCAGACCAAAGTTTTCACAGTTGCGGAGAGAACACTGTATTTATTGATTTCCCCGGGACACTTTCGAAAGAGGAGGTCGTAGCAAGACCGGGGCACGACGACGGGATCGGATTTACGATGGCGCTCGGATCAATCGCGGCGAGCAAAAACCTATTAAGATTTCACGGTGCGTGGGAAGTGGCCGAGGATTAATCGCAAACGTAGAAGAGCAGTCGCCGCTTTTCGTAGAACGGACGAGGAAGTAGCGTATCATTTCGTTCTTTGCCAAGAACCATTGATTTAACGAGCCGGCAAAACGGCTCGTTTTTTCGAGCGACAGAAGAGACAATCTCAAAGGAACAACCGTTGCACGTGGGAGGAGCAGGCGGAGAAGAGAGAGATAGAGAGAAATGAGCGTTTGAAACATCGTTGGCTCGCGAACACGGCCAGCTCCTCGGACTTCTTTCGAACAGGTTGAAAGGGCCCATGATATTACTGACAGTGCATTCACGGTTGCAGTTTTAGTGCTTTAATCATACCGGCCCGTAATGAATTCTCGAATAACGCGTCAGCAGGCAACCACGTCGCTCTTAAATTTCTAAAGGTGGAAACTTCTCCCTTCCCTTATCGCGGGCCGGTGTGCTTCTCCGTTCGAATACCTGACCTTTTCTCCTACCCTGCACGACAGTTAGTCGCAATATCCTATCCGTATCTACGGCGAACTTTCCGCGGAACCAATTTAAGACGTGAAATTTATACAGGCCCCTCCGGTTTCGAAACTCGTTCAAGTGCGTCGAGCCTCCCCGCCGCGTCGCGCCGCGCCGTCTTTTCGACGCGCGGCAACCAACGACCAACGACTGCGCGAAATGGCTTCTCTTCCGCGCCGGAACGAGGTTTTATAAGTTTCATACGCGGCCGTTACGCGCGATTTCCTTTACGTCCGTCGCCGCACCGCGCCTTCCCCCGTCTTCTTCCTTTATACATTCTATTTACCGAGTCCCTTGAATCGTTTAAAAAAGTTCCTGCCACCAGGATCCTGTTTTATTACGACGAGACGTCCTCGCATCCATTTTTTAAACGTGTTTCAACCGAGCTACCACGCAAACCCCCGGTTATGCTGCCTTCGTTTCGGAAAGTAGATCTGTTCTGCGAAATTAGATGTCGGCACGCTGCACGATGTTCTAAGTTAGAACTTCTAACCGAAAATTGGGAAAAACTAGTTTTGCTGGTATTTATAGGTGTAGGTATGGACGCACGGTGTACG